>NC_057803.1:261107506-261122473 GCF_018294505.1 Triticum aestivum | reverse complement strand
TCCGCCGGCCCCATAGGTGTTCGTGGATTCAGACTGAATCCACGAACACCTATGGGGCCGGCGGACCGAGCCCCTTTCGGTTCGGCGGGGGGCGGAGATCGCACGATGAATCCACGAACACCTATGGGGCCGGCGGACCGAGCCTCTTTCGGTTCGGTGGGGGGCGGAGATCGCACGAAGAGCAGATCGAGGCGAAGCACACGAGCAGTTTACCCAGCTTCGGAGCTGTCCGGAGAGATAACACTCCTACTGCTGCTTGTTTGATTATCTTGTGTTCTTGCTCGCGAGAGCTAAGTGTTTTCTGGCTTACGAATGACTCGAACCCCGCGAACCCCCTCTACGTTGCGCATGGGCCTCCTTTTATACGCTAAAGGGGTCACCGACAGGTGGCAACGCAGAGAAGGGTACAAATGTAAAAAGTGAGGTGGTTGGTACAGTTACTTGTATAGTGCACCCTACCTAACCCTGACGGCAGGGGACAAGGGCATTAAATGCCCGTCTGAGTCGCCCAAACAGTGCAGAAAAGGACCGTTAGGGGCGCCACCGTTCGCCACGATGGCGATCTTGTCAGCTTTGCATGCCACTGCGCACCGCTGGCTGCACAGCCTCCCGCCACGTGCGCCTGGAGAGGCCCCCAAAGCGACACATTGGTGGATGCGCTGGAGCGTGGGGCACAGAGTGGCCGCCTGCCGCGGCAAGCGCCTTGCCGCTGCTGTTATCTTGTCGGGTCCGGAAGCTTGTCGTTCACCGGGCCTCGAGGTGCCTTGGTTGGCCTTCCCGGCAAGCTCCTCTTGCCGGGGCCTTGTTGCCTTGCCGGAGCGCGTGGCGCGTCGCGGCAAGTTCCTTGGAGTACCTTGGTTGGCCTTCCCGGCAAGCTCCTCTTGCCGGGCCCTTGTTGCCTTGCCGGAGCGTGTGGCGCGTCGCGGCCAGTTCCTTGGAGTGCCTTGGTTGGCCTTCCCGGCAAGCTCCTCTTGCCGGGGCCTTGTCTCCTGAGCTTAAATACTTTGTTCTTGAATGGCTCCAAGGGAACCACGGAGGATCTTGGCGTTCGCCCAGCAAGCCTTGCCGCGGGGTGCTGCAACTGCCCGTGCACAAGTTTGGGGTACTAGGGTACCCCTATTCTAGTACACCGCCAGCAGCATTGCCATTGCCAGTGTCACAAACCCCGGTCGCGGGATCGGTAACACCGTCAGCCGGAGGTGGAGGATCGACGGCAAGGAACTTCTTCAATAGGGCCTCCACCTGGCCCTTCACGGCTGCGACAGCAGCTGCGTAGTGCATTTCCTCCATGGGCTCGAGCAGCTAGCCAAGATCGGCGTCGGGGTCGCGAAGATGGAGGTGGCTGAAGATGCGCGTCAGAGCGGAGGAGGAAAGCGCACGAGCTTCCCCCTCCACCATGGGGCCAATCCCTCGACGACGCCCTCGAGCGCCATCATAAGACGAGGGAGCAGCTGGGCGGGGCCCTCGTCATCAGTCGCCAACAGCTTCTCCAAGCCCTTCTCGTAGAGTTCTTGTAGTGCCTTGTGGGACCTCTGCTCGAGAGACTTGAAGGCCGCACGATCCTCAGCCAGAACCTTCACCTTGGCTTCTAGTTGTCCAGACTTGAAGGGCGCTGGCCGCAGAACGCAGTCGTCTTCTCCGTCTCCACCTTCTTCTCCAGCTTCTCCAGACGACTGCATTCTGCGGCCTGCGCCCTCGCAGACTGCTCTAACTTGGTGTAACGACTGGCAACCGCGTCTTCTCGGGCCTTCATCTTCTCCTCCTCTGCCTTGCGATCGCGAGCCTCAGTTGCGCGCTCATTGCGCACGGTCTCCAGCTCAGCCTCCAGCGACCGGTAGAGCTCCCTAACGGCCTCAGCGTCCTTCAGCGCTGCGTCACGGGCGACAGTGGCTAGACCAACGGCCCGCTCTCCTTCCTTGGAAGCCCCTATGGCCTGGCTCCACGCCACCCGGATGGACGCATCGGAACGTAGCCACCCCGAAATCAACTCCAGGCATCCTGACGCCAGGCGGCGGTCGGGGCCTTGGAGGTCGCCCCGAAGCCGGGTCAGTGCAGAAAAAGCCTCCTCTAGAGCGTCAGGAGAAGCAGAAGGGTCATGGCCCAGCGGCATGATTGCAGGAGGAGGAGGCAGCGTCATCACCTTGGCTTGCGCGCTAGCAGCGGCAGAAGAAGAAACTAGGGGCTCCTGAACCTTTGGAACATCGACGGGCGAGCTGGGGATAGGCGCCTCCGGAGCCGCCTTGGCTGTCGAGGTAGCCTTCTCCTGAGGCCGGTCCACCGGGCCTCGCGAGGATAACCGAGCTGGAGAAGCATGGGCGCCGTCGCCACCCTTCCGCGCGGGAGGAGGCGCGACCCCATGGGCTGCTGGGTCCTAGAAGGCGTAGGCGCTCCCTCTTTCTTCTTCTTCGCCACCAACGTCGGCCTGCCGGATCAAGGAAAGGCGTCAAGAAGCGGCAGTAGGACTAAGGACAAAGTCAGGGCAAAGCATTTACTGGTCCATGACGGTGTAGTCCCTCGGCCTCTTCTGGAGCACGAAGCCCGAAGGCTTCGTAGCATGGGGCGCGGGCGCACGGGTCTCAAGAGCGGACGAGGGGGCAGCAGTTGGGCCTGCGGCGGCACCGGCCGGCGTCAGGGTTGGAGCACCGCCTTGGGAGATCAACGCCAACCTGATCTTCGTCGAAACCCCTGCCGGCTGCTTCTTCAGAGGGAGGTGACCTTGGACCTCGTGGTTACCCCACCAAGGGGCAGGGCCTCCCTCATCTGATGGTTGTTGGCATCATCGTCATCAGGGAAAGCGCAGAGGAGATCTGTCATCCGCCGAGGGGAAGTCTTCCCTGCCCCCTCCCAGGTCGCCTCCGAGTCCGGCTCCTCCTCCTCGTCGGAGTTATAGGAGGATAGCTCCACTAGGGTCTCGGCGGGCACCGGCGGCACGGGCCCGTGCTCGTTGAAGACGGGCATGGCGGCAACAATCTCTGCCCTGTCCGCGCGGCGTACAGCGGGATATGCGAATCTAGCGGGAACCCCTGGTCCTCCACGACTAGGAGACGCAGGGCCGCCTCCAGCTCCTCGTCAGACAAAGAGTCAGGGCGTAGGCGTAGGTCGTCCCCCTCGCCTGTAAGCTTCCACAGGGGGCGTGAAAGCGCCTGGAGCGGGGTGAGGCGCTTTGCCAGAAACTCCTTGAGTATCATGGCCCCTGTCAGCTTCTGCGCCTTCAGGTCATCAGGCTTCAAGTCGGCGGCCATCTTCTCCAGCACTTGCTTCGCCCGGGGGTCGGCGGGCTTCACGTTGAGCCAACCCTCATGAGAAGGAGGCATCCCTATCGGCAGCGACAGCCGGGGGTAGGAGCACTTGGCGTCCATGAGGACCCATTTGTTCCTGAAGCCCTCAACCTTCTTCCCCGCCTTCGAGATCGTGTTGGTCCCATTGGCTGCGACGAAATTGGCGCACCCCGAGCAGTGGCCATCCTTGACCCGGAGGTAGAAGAAGTGGCGCAGCAGTGCCACGGATGGCATCACCCCCACAAATGCCTTGTAGTAGAAGGCAAAAATTGACAGGAGGAGAACGGAGTTGGGATGGAGGTGGAGAGCGTGGAGGTTGTAGTGGGTGAGCACATCATAGAAGAAATCAAAAAAGGGAGGTACCAGCCCCACGAACACACTATTCAAGAAGAAAGGATGAGAGGTGCTACCCGGAGCCTCATGTTTGGCGGAGCCGGCCCGCAGTGCCGCCTCTCTTCCTTCGTCGTCATTGCCCACCGTCATCCGGCGCGCAGCGGCAAGCTTTTCCTCTGAAACAATCGGTTTGTACCAGGCGGGTGAGCGCGAGGTCTTAGCCTTGTCGGGCGCCATTGGATGCGAGCTCAAGGAGGATTTCTGGCAGATTGGGGGTCTCTTGGGGCGAGAAGGAGAAAGGGGATCTGGAGCAAGGCGATGGAAGGCAATGAAGGCTCTGCAGCACACGCCGGCCTTTTGTAAGTCGAGGATAGTTGCCGAGGCAGCGTGAGGAAGCAGAGACGCCCACATCCTATCATTCGCCGCACGTCAATCAAGGCCACAGGCGGTTAGGGCCTACGGTGCAATGCACTTGCCCTTTAGCTTCGCCTCAAAGCCAAGTCCAAGCGTGCCTTGGGCACGGGGACTACTGTCGGCGTCCTGGGAACGGGGGTACCCAGACTTGCCCGCTTGTGGCCCATGGCGTGGCTCTACCGGCGGCCCGGTATGGCCAATCTTCATCAGCAACCACTCAAGACCATCGTGAGGGGCCAATCCTCGCGAGGTGGATGACACAAGACCTCCCCAGGGGCAGCCTTGCTAGGATGGCTCCCGAGGAGTGGAGATATCTATGCAAGGGGCACCTTGCGAGGTTCACGTGACGTGAGCCATAATGACCGAACCCAGGTAGGCGCCAGCGGGCGCCGAGTGCCAGTTTCCTCTTTGGTGCTAAAGAGGCACGCGTAGGCGAGGAGTCCCGTGGCATCAGGCAAAGGTTTCCATGTCAGTGCAACAAGACTAAGACTAGTAGGACGGCAGGACGGAGTTCACCGTGGAGCCCACAACTGCATCACCACGAGAACCTTTGGCAGGCGAAGACCACCTTTTGTCAGGATGACTTGTACTAGTTTTCTCCCTTCAAAATTGGCCGTTGTGGGATCCCTTCCCACAAAACATTTGGGAAGACGACCAGGGCCTCTATAAATAGGGCTAGCCACCACCACAGCAAGGGGGACGGACGGATCATTCGGACCATCCTCAGACACACCAGCTCATCGAGCTCAAGAACACCTCTCCTCCGGAGGCATTTTATCCATGGTACTAGTTTGTCCCTAGCCCTCGAGGCCATCCACCACCACACTGGAGTAGGGTATTACACCACAAAGGTGGCTCGAACCAGTATAAACCTCTATGTCCTGTGTTCCTTGGGTTCGTCTAGCTAGGCCTTGAGAATCATTGCGAGAGTGAGCTAGGAAGAGAGAGATCTTCGTGCGCACCCCAGAGTTCGAACCTCAAGGGTTTGTCGGAACCCCTAATCCGACAATGTTCATCTGGAGCTAACCAGCTGGGTCGGAATAAAGGAAACAAGATTGTGTTCATCGGGGGGCAACCGAATGAGTCAGAATACGTGATGTTGAATGGGAGCCAACCGGTGATACATCTCCAAGGTATCTACTTTTCCTAATGCTTTTCCTCTTGTTTTGGACTCTAATTTGCATTATTTGAATGAAACTAACCCCGGATTGATGTTGTTTTCAGCAAAACTACCATGGTGTTGTTTTTGTGCAGAAATAAAAGTTCTCGGAATGGAACGAAACTTTGCAAGGATTTTTTATACAATAAAAGAGAATTTCTGGAGCCAAGAACCACCAGAGGGGGCACCTGGGTGGGCACAACCCACTAGGGCACGCCTACCACCTCCTCCAGGCGCACCCAGGTGGGTTGTCCCCACCTGGTGGTCCCACAGACCCTGAAACCGATGTTGTAAAATCACATATTTCTAGAAAAAAATCAAGGAGAAAGAATTATCGCGTTCCACGAGACGAAGCCGCCATCACCTCCTGCTCTTCATCGGGAGGCCAGATCTGGAGTCTGTTTCGGGCTCTAGAGAGGGGGATCTTCGATCTTCGTCATCAGCAACCCTTCTCCATCGCCAATTCAATGATGCTCCCCACCGGGAGTGAGTAATGCCTTCGTAGGCTCGCTGGTCGGTGAGGAGTTGGATGAGATTTATCATGTAATCTAGTTAGTTTTGTTAGGGCTTGCTCCCTATTATGCACTATGTTCTGAGATTGATGTTGCTATGACTTTGCCATGCTTAATGCTTGCCACGTTGGGCCCGGGTGCCATGATTTCAGATCTGAACTGTTTATGTTATCACCATTATATCCATGTTCTAGATCCAATCTTGCAAGTTATAGTCACCTACTATGTGTTATGGTCCGGCAACCCCGGAGTGACAATAGTCGGGACCATTCCCGGTGATGACCGTAGTTTGAGGAGTTCATGTATTCACCATGAGTTAATCCTTTGTTCCTATTCTGGATTAAAAGGAGGCTTTAATATCCCCTAGTTTCCAATTGGACCCCGCTGCCACGAGAGGGTAGGAGAAAATATGTCATGCAAGTTCTTTCCATAAGCACGTATGACTATTTACGGAATACATGCCTACATTATATTGAACTGGAGCTAGCGTTGTATCGCCCTAAGTTATGACTGTCACATGATGAATATCATCCAATAAATCGCCGATCCAATGCCTACGAATTTCTATCAGATTTTTCTTGATAAGTTACCACTTCTTTCGTGACTGTTACACCTGCTACAAAATTATTGCTATCCCTGTTACCATTGCTATTGCTATTGCCACTACTATCAAAACTATCGTAATACTGTGTTAATGATCACTTTGATGTAGATAATTAATCTCCAGGTGTGACTGAATTGACAACTCAGTTGCTAATACTTACAAATATTCTTTGGCTCCCCTTGTGTCGAATCTATAAATTTGGGTTGAATACTCTGCCCTCGAAAACTGTTGCGATCCCCTATGCTTGTGGGTTATCAAGACCTTTCTCTGGCGTCGTTGTTGGGGAGCATAGCTATATTTGTTGAGCCACTTGGGGTTATTATCAATTTATCACTATGAAGAATCTGAAGGATGCTAAGACCAAGATATTTCCCCTCTAAGACGAGGGGAGGTAAGGAACTGTCATCTAGCTTTGCTTTGGATTGACCTTCTGTTATAAGTAAACTTGCAACACCACCACATGTTATTAATACTGATATGTCGCAATTTATTGATGATGCTACTTCTGCTATGAATGATACTGATGATGATGCTAGTACCTTGCTTGATGATGATGTGCCATTAGGTGAATTTTTTGATGAACAAATTGTTAGAGTAAGATAGCATGATATTGTTGAAACTGATGAGGAGCATGAAACTAAAAATCTTGAAACGCCTACAAGAACTAGCCCTCCCAGATATGAATTACCCAAGGTACCGGAAGGTTATATTATGAATGAAGAGACAACTAGAGACATTCTTGCTTGTAACGATACAGATGATCTAGAGTAATTATTATGCAAGTGTAAGGAAAGATTCTTGAATGCTAGAATGCAATTTGATCCTAAGTTTGCTACTTCACCTATCTTTATTGATGATAAGGACTATGAATTCTTTGTCGACCTAGAGTTAATTACTTTGGTTGAATCTGATCCTTTCCATGGTTATGAAACTGAAGTTGTTGTGGCACATCTTACTAAGTTGAATGACATAACCACCCTTCTTACTCATGATGAGAAAACTCGCTATTACTATATTCTCAAGTTAATTTCACTCTCATTAAAGGGTCATGCTAAAGCTTGGTACAATACTCTTACTCATGGTTTTGTGCGTAGTCCCCAGGATATGATTTATTACTTCTCTGAAAAATAGTTCCCTCCTCATAAGAAACACGCTGCCTTGCAAGAAATATTTAAGTTTGTGAAAATTGAAGAACAAAGACTCCCACAAGCTTGGGGAGGCTTCTCCAATTGCTTGATGCTTTGCCTGATCATCCTCTTAAGAAAAATGAAATACTTGATATCTTCTATAATGGACTAACCAATGCTTCTAGGAATTTCCTAGATAGTTGTGCTGGTTGTGTTTTCAGGGTATGAACTATTGGGAAAGCTGAGGAATTATTGAGTAACATATTGAAAAGTTATAATGATTGGACTCTTGCTGAACCACCGCCTAAACCCACTCTGAAGAAGAGGGTTATATTATATCTCAGTCCTGAAGATATGCAAGAGGCAAAGAAATCTATGAAGGAAAAAGGTATTAAAGCTGAGGATGTCAAAAATTTACCTCCTATTGAAGAAATACATGGGCTTGATACACCACCATCTCCTAAGGTGGTAGAGGTAAATTCTCTAATGAAATTCAATGATAATGACAATCCTCACAATATGCACCCTAGCCAATGTCTTTATGAGTTTGAAAATTACATTACAAAACAAGATCACTTCAATGCAAATGTCATGAAACTATTGAAATACAATTCTGATATGATTGCTCGCTTGAGTGACTTGTCATTTAGAATGTCAAATGGTGTTAGAGGTGTGGGAAAACATGCTTCTATGGTTCAAACCCAGTTAGAACAAGTTGCTAAATCTCAAAGAGAGTTGCTAGATGAAATGAACAATAACATACATGACTTTGCTGTTGGAGTAGCAACTAGAGGAGGTAAAATGACCCAGGAACCACTTTATCCTGAGGGACACCCAAAGAGAATTGAAGAAGACTCTCAAAGAGCTAACACTGATGCACGTAGTCCTCCTAAAAAGAAAAAGATGAAGAAAAATGATAGGACTTTACATGCCTCTAGTGAAACTGAAGTAGAAAAACCTCATGATAATGAAGTCTCTATCCCTGATGCTGAAACTCAACATGGTAGTGAACACTCACCTTCTGATAATGAAAAAGTTAATGATGCGGTTCATGAAGTAGTCAACAAAATAATCAAGAACCAGACAATGATGTTGAGATAGAACCTGCAGTTTATCTTGATAACCCACAACCTAAGAATAGAAGATATGATAAAAGAGACTTTGTTGCTAGAAAACACGGTAAGGAAAGAGAACCTATGCCCTTTCCATGTAAGTCAATTAAAAATAAAGATGATGAAGGATTTGAACGCTTTGCTGAAATGCTGAGGCCAATCTTTTTGCGTACTCGCTTGACTGATATCCTTAAAATGCCTCCTTATGCAAAGTATATGAAAGCCATCATCACCAATAATAGAAAAATACCAGAAGTTGAAATCTCCACTGTTCTTGCTAATTATTCTTTCAAAGATGGAGTACCTAAGAATCTTGGAGATCCGGGAATACCAACTATACCTTGCTCCATCAAAAGAAATTATGTGAAAACAGCTTTATGTGACTTGGGAGCTGGTGTTAGTGTTATGCATTTCTCTTTATATAAAAGACTTGTTTGAATAAACTCACACCTACTGAAATATCTTTGCAAATGGCTGACAAATGTACTACCATAACTATCACAACGAGGGTGTCGGTGGGAACGACACCTATGGGATCACTGGGACCCCTTCTACAGTTGGCGGGCGAGGAGTTGTGCAAAGAGCGGGTCTAGTAGCCAGGGCAAGGATCGTTTACCCAGGTTCGGGCCACAAGGATGCGTAATACCCTAGTCCTTCTTTGGTGTATATTTGATTGTTCTTGAGCTTCCGAACTAGCTACGGTGTGTGCGTAGTCCAAAATGTCTGAATCCTTCTCCAGTACGCCTCGGGCCTCCTTCTATAGTCAAAAAGGGGTCGCCACAGTGGCACATAGGAGGTGGAAAGGTAAACAGTGTACAAGCTTATCGACTATCATTACGGGACAAGGCACATTAAATGCACTTCTTAGGTGTCCCGTTGCTTTCTTGGGGACAGTAATGAGGCCCGTCCCATCCATCATTGTTCCGTCTCACTCCGATGCACATCCAGGCCAACAAGGCATGTAGTGCCACGTAGGCTGGCTGGCTGGTGAGATGGCGTGGTGGTAGGGTCTTCACGAAGATTTGCATGCCACCACGTAGGTGCTTGGTGAGTTGGCCTGGGGGCCGCGCGTCGCCATGCAGGTGCCCGCCCAGTTGGTTGGGCTGGCAGCTGCATGGGAACGGCGGTGGGGTCTTGGTAGACGTGGGCCTGGCTGTGGCCCCGCAGGTGTCCTCGGCAAGGGTCTTGCCGGGGCCCCAGCAAGGGTCTTGCCATGGCATCACAGTCGTCCCCCGCAAGGATCTTGCCGGGGGTCTCGTGCATTTCCTTGGCAAGGATCTTGCCGAGGATCATCGTCTTCTGGTCCTCATCTGATCTTGTGTGCCTATGATCTTCTCTATGATCTGCATGCCACCATGAAGGTGCCTCCCGAACCTTGGTTCCAATGCGGTTGATGGTGTTGGAACCCTTGGGCTCAAGGGTGGCGCGCTCTGCTGGCATTGGGCAAGTTGCCCCAACAAGCCTCCTGCCGGGGTTGCGGAGGCCGCCCTGGCAAGGGTCTTACCGGGGGAGTACACCTCGCCCTCTTGCTCTTTGTGCCTTCTGGTCTTGGTGTTGTTCTGGTTGCCTTGTGCTCCCTCTGCCCCACTAGGTATGGCCGTAGGCGCGGCTCTAACTGTCTGAGCACAAGTAAAGGGGTACAAAGGAGAGCCCCTACTTTTGTGCACCGACAGGAGCCCCGGGCCTGGGCCATACATAAGCATGACGCGTTGTTGGGCTAGGCCCAAAATGATGCACTAGGTATGCAAGGTCGAGTTTTACTGCTGCAACTTTGTCGCCCGTCGCACTACCCCACGACCCGTGTTGAATGCGTGATGTGGGAGTCGTGCGCGGAATGATCGCAGCATGCTTGCGTCATCCATGGTGAACAGTAAAAGGGTGGCTTGCGTGTTCTCTCAAAAAGGCGGAGCCGCCGCTCATTTACTCTCTCCGCCTCGGGACTATCGTTCCACGTTTCCCATTATGCCTGCTCCTTACGCCACGTACGCCGCATGCACGGCGTGGGGTAGGTGATAGACGCATGGAATACGGGAAGACGTGCGGGGGTCGATACTCACGTGCCTTCGATTGGGCGGGGAGGGCGGTCGATGGCCTCGCTTGCTGCCACTTTAATGAGCCGGATTCGAGCGGGCTCTTCAGGGGCTAGAGCTAGTCTTTCGGCCTCCCCTCCCCAACTATAAAAAGGGAACTCAGGGGTAGGAGGAAGACCATCTCCCTACGTCTCCCCTTCGTCTCCATCCCCACTCATGCCCATGGCGAGGGGGCGTGGCTGCCGCCGTTCTTCTACGGAGGCGACCAGGTCCTCTTCCCGCCAGAGGGCTGTGGTGATCAAGGAAGAGCCAGATGCCCATGGTGATGGCCATGCTCGATGTGGGGCCGCCGGATAGGGCCACGGTCAGCTAGGCGGCCATGGAAGGGGGATGCCTGTGTCGCCTCCGTCGCCATCTCCTCCGCCAACTCCTCCTGCTTTGCCGAGTGGCCACGTCGGGGACTCGGCGCTTGAGTTTATCGTGCAGCTGCGTGGGCCGCTGCGCCGCCGCCTTCGCCTTCCACGAGCATTCGCGAGGGTGCTGGAGATCTACCAGCCACCGCGGCTGAGGCTTCACATGAAGGGGGGTTGCCATGGCAACATGTGGGTGAACACAGGGTTCCCCACCCCTGAAGTGATGCTCCTTCGCCATGGCTAGAAAACGTTCGCACATGCCCATTGCTTAATGGATGGGCACGTCCTCTGCTTTAAGCTAGCGGAGAGCAATCTGCTCTCCGTCAAGGTCTTCGGGCGCTCGAGACACAGGCTAGGGTGCTGTGCGGAGAGCTCGACTGATGGAGAAAGCTCCTCTTCGAGCGAGAGTGACGAGGAGGACAGCGACAGCGACGACAACGACGAGGGTAGTGGGAGGGAGGATGACGGTCCGACTAAGCGTCGGACACACCGTTCCTGGGCAACGCCGGCAGCACCATCATCTACATCACAAGCTCCTTGAACTTCTTGGGGTCGTCTCCTTGGGCGGCTGACATTGGAGGGACGGGAGAGATGAAGAAGGTGGGTGGCGGGCCGTAAAGTCGGAGTACGATGGCCTTGACGCCTTCGTCGCGTATTGCCGGACCGCTGCCTCATCTTTCAGCTCTTCCTCCGGCACTGTCATCACCGGCCTCCTTCAGAACGATCGCCGACATGTTCTCTTGGTATCTTCTGCTGCTCTTACCTCGCCTAGGCACTCCTTTTGCCCTTCCACAACCTTGTTCTATTCCCTGAGGAGAGGGACAAGAAAGGGACACAGGCATCTTATATCTTTTTAGTTTTTAAGCCTATGGGCCTTTGTAAGATTTAAATCTCGTAACCCCCTTGCTCATGTATGCATTTCGTACGAATTGTACTTGTAAGCAACGTATTAATGAGGGAAGGATGTTTGCCGGGTTTTGTTTGTGCGTGGGCAAGGGCCACACCAATGAACGAGTCCTTGTTATCTTAAGATAAACACTGTACCCCGGCAACATGCCTTGCCGTCTTTCTACTCTATTGCTCAGCTACAGTCATGACCATGTTGGAGGTAGGGGATGAGTAGGATTAGGCCCTTCACTCGTCCCCTTCCCATCGCACTACAACCAAGTTCCGGCCAAAAGTAAAGTTTTCGAACACGGGACGGAGGGAGCAAGATGGATTGAGAGCGAGCAAAGTCTCGTACGTTCAAGTTTCATACGGAGGCACAAAGTGGGAAAAAAGACTTATCTGATGTCGCAGCTCCCGGCAACCTTGACTTGCCGTGATCAGATCCTTAGGCCTGCAGCCCCGGGCAACTTTGGCTTGTCGGGGTCGGGGTGTCAGCCAGTTTTCTTTCTTCAAAACAGCTCAGCAGAAGTGTCCATGCACCCTGCGAACCAAAGAGGATGGGAAGGAACAGATAGACGCATACTCGACCTCTATGCTAATGGTTAGTTGCCGCCAAGCACTATCAACCCTAACATAGAGAGAGAAGACTCAACCGAGCATGCATGCTAAAACTTAGGGCGCCAGCGCTTCATTTATTTATGCTCAGGGTCTGCGCCTGGCTTTGTACAAAGGGTTACATGCATTGTAGGCAATGCTTGTACAAAAGGTGGTTTGCCGGGGGCCCCGACAACTGTTCCTTATCGGTAAAACTTGCAAAGATGTTCTATGTTCTAGGAGTTACTCACTGGAATACCATCTTTGGTCTCCAGGGGAACTGCGCCAGGCCTGGTGACTCATATTACCCGATAAGGGCCTTCCCACTTTGGTGTAAACTTGTTGGAGTTGTTGGCCGACTGAACGTGCCGAAGAACAAGGTCGCCTTCCTCAAAGCTTTGGGCACGAACTTGCGGCTATGATAGCGGCGCAAGGCTTGCTAGCAGCGTGCAGCTCGCGCAGCCATCCGAAGACGATCTCCCTTAAGGAGCGTTGCATCATCTTGCCGCAACTGCTCTTGCTCAAGCTCATCATAAGCAAGCACTCGAGGTGACCCGTGCATGAGTTCCATGGGAGAACTGCTTCTGCCCCGTAAATGAGGGAGAAAGGGGTCTGGTCGGTGGCTCGATTTGGTGTCGTTGTGATTGACCAAAGAACCACTGGCAATTCATCAATCCAACGCCGTCCGCACTTGTGTAGCCTGACAAAAGTTCTTGTTCGTAGTCCTTGCAATACTTCAGCATTCGCCCTCTCAACCTGGCCGTTGCTTCATGGGTGTGCAACAGAAGCAAAAATAGACCTTGTTGCTGAGGTCCTGGATGTACTGCATGAAGGTGCGGCTCGTGAACTGCGTGCCGTTGTTGGTGATGACCCTATTTGGCACACCAAAATGGCAGACTAGTCCTTTGAAGAACTTGACAGCCGACTGTGTTGTCACCTTTCTCACTGCGTCCACCTCCGGCCACTTTGTGAACTTGTCGATTGCGACGTACAAGTATTCAAAGCCCCCGACGACATGGGAAAGGGGCCTAGTATGTCGAGCCCCCAGACCGAGAATGGCCAGGAAAGAGGGATTGTCTGGAGAGCTTGAGCTGCTTGATGACGCTTCTTTGAATGGAACTGGCACGCTTGACACTTGGTTACTATGGCCGTTGCATCCTGGAGGGCGGTGGGCCAAAAGAAACCTTGCTGGTGCCTCCGTGGTTCTCTGCCAACAGCTCCAGTCCTTCCTCCCGGGGAATGCACTTCAATTTCACATCATTCGGCCTTTTTTTGTACAGAATGCTACCGATGAACTGATACATGGCAGATCGATGGGCTACTTTCTCCGTTTGTTCCTGCTCCTCAGGAAGTTCCCCTGTTTGGAGGAATCGGACGGTATGCCATGCCCATGCCGGAGCCTGAGGCTCGACGGCAAGGGTTAAAGGCATTTCCTCTGTCATGGGAGCGGCTGTCTCTACGGCCAGTGCTTGATGCCCTATCGGAGTCTGTTGCCCCATGGCTGGCCCAGCGTCCATGGCAACGTCCTTACCGGCGGCAACTGGGAGCTCGGCAGGAAAGTACTTTCTGGGGCCTAATTTCCTTCGCTTTTTCTTCCCTGTCGATAGTTCAACAGATGGTTGAGTTAATCGAAGCACAAAAGTACCTGGTTCCACAAGCAGTTTGTGGGCAGGGCATTTTGACAAGTAGTCGGCGATGCCGTTCTCCACTCGGGGAACATGCTCTGCTTGTATACCGTCAAAATGCTCTTCCAGCTTCCTCAATTCATCTACGTCAGCCTCCATCAATGGGCTTTGGTAATCTTTGTTAACTTGTTTGGCGACAAGATGCGAATCACCCCTAACGATTATCTTCTTGATTCCAAGGTCTGCCGCGATCCTGAGACCGGCAAGCAACCCCTCATATTCAGCAGTGTTGTTTGTTGACATCTCCCTAGGAAAGTGCATCTAGACTACATACTTGAGGTTCTCTCCGATGGGTGCGACGAGCAGCACACCAGCACCGGCGCCTTGCAGTGAGAAAGCCTCGTCAAAGTACATAATCCAGTCACGATTTGTTTCCTTGCCGGGGAGAGTGGTCTCCTGAATCTCTTTGTCGGGCGTTGAGGTCCATTCCGCAATGAACTCTTCCAAGACTCTACTCTGAATTGTCGAAGTGCTTTCAAACTTTAGACCAAACATTGACAGTTCCAAAGCCCATTTCACAATCCCCCCGGTTGCGTCTGGGTTATGCAATATCCTTTGCAACGGGAAGCGGGTGATGACGGTGATTTCATGTGCTTGGAAGTAATGACGCAGCTTCCTTGAGGCCATAAGGAGGCCGAAGAGCAATTTCTGCACACCGGAGTACCATGACCTAGCCCCCTGCAAGAGGGAGCTGACAAAGTAAACCGGGTGCTGCATCATCTTCTTCTTCTCCACTATTTCATTTGGTTGTGTCGCTTCTGCTACTCCAGCGCCAGACTCTGCCGGGGTCCTTGCATTAACGGCACCAGGCCCTGCCG
>NC_057803.1:261066471-261107257 GCF_018294505.1 Triticum aestivum | reverse complement strand
CCGGTTTGCCATCCGCCAGCCCTACTATTGACATTGCCTCTTTGTCGACCTCCCTCTGTGCCACTAGCGCGGCGCTGACCACTTGGTTCTTTGCCGCTAGATACAGCAGCAACAGTTCTTGTGGTTTAGGCGCAAATAGTATTGTCATAGAGGAGAGGTACTTCTTCAAATCCTGCAGGGCCGCCTCGACCTTTTGGGGTCCATTCCATTGGGCCCGCCTTTTTCAAGGTTTTGAAAAAGGGAAGGGCACGAGCAGACTTGGAGATGAATCTGCTCATGGCGGCAACGCAGCCAGTGAGCCGACGTACATCCTTGATCCGCCTAGGTGCCTCAATTTTCTCAATGGCCTTGATCTTTTCTAGATTCGCCTCGATCCCACGCTGTGACACAAAGAACCCGAGAAGTTTGCCGGACGGTACGCTGAAGACACACTTCTCAGGATTCAGCTTGAGGTTGATCTTGCGCAAATTTGCAAACGTCTCTTCCAAATCTTGTACGAGTGTTGCCCTGTCCTTCGTTTTGACCACTATGTCATCCATATAAGCTTCCATGTTTCTATGTAGCTGGGGCTCAAAACCAATTTGGACTGCTCTTGCAAACGTTGAGCCAGCACTCTTCAACCCGAAAGGCATTCGTAAGAAACAATACGTACCACATGGGGTGATGAATGTTGTCTTCTATTCATCTTCTCTCGTCATGAAGATCTGGTGGTATCCTGAGTAGGCGTCAAGGAACGATAACAAGTCGCACCTGGCCGTGGAGTCAACAATCTGGTCAATGCACAGGAACGGGAAAGGGTCCTTCGGACAGGCCTTATTGATATATGTGTAATCAATACACAGCCTCCACTTCCCATTTGCCTTGCGCACCACCACCGGATTGGCCAACCATGTTGGATGACATACTCCCCTCACCAGGCCTGCCGCTTCTAACTTCCTGATCTCCTCCTTCATGAACTCCTGCCATTCCAAATCTTGCTTCATGACCTTCTGCTTGACGGGTCGCGCATGAGGATAGACAGCAAGATGGTGCTCAATCACCTCCATGGGAACGCCGGGGATGTCGGATGCTCGCCATGCAAACACATCGACATTCGCCCGCTGGAAGGTGACGAGCGCGCCTTCTTATTTGCTGCCAAGGGAGGAGCTTATGGTGAAAGCCCCTCCCGTGCCATCCTCCTTGACGGACACCTTCTTGGTCTCTGGTGGTGCAGCTCTGGATTTGTTGCTCTTGCCGGTAGAGCCATCTGGCACGTCCTCGACGGGAGCACAACACTCCGAAGAGGTGCGCTTGCCGGAGTGGGTGCGAGAGGTCTTGCCGGTCTTCTTCCCTCCCAGGGCTTCGTCGGCGGGGGCAAGTGCCTTGGCAGCAGTTGCTGCAACTGCCTCCCGATAGAGTTGGTCGGTGTAGATCAGCGCATCTTTCTTGTCAGAGGGGACAGTGATAATGGTTATCGGCCCAGGCATCTTCAGTGTGTTGTAGGTGTAATGTGAAGCCGCCATGAAATTGGCTAGTGCTGGGCGGCCGAGGATCCCGTTGTAGGGCAAGGGGACCTCGGCCACATCGAAAACAATCTTCTCTGTCCTGTAGTTTAACTCGCCTCCAAACATCACGGGCAGCGTGATCTTACCCTTCGGCTGACTCCTTCCCGGGTTGACCCCTTGAAACGTGCCCGTCTCTTCGAGGTCTCCATCAGGAATCTACAGCCTTTTGATCACAACAGGTGAGATCAAGTTCAGACCGGCCCCGCCGTCAACTAGCATTTTTTTCACCTTGAGGTTGCGTATTGTTGGCGAAACCAACAACGGCAAACACCCGACCGCAGTTGTGCAATCAGGGTGGTCCTCCGTGTAAAAAATGATAGGCGTGCTGGACCACTTGAGGGGCCTTCGAGCATCGAATGATGGTTCCACTATTGTAATCTCACGCGCCCACTTCTTGAGCTGGCGGTGAGAGGTGTGCAGTGAGGCAGCACCGTTGATGCACATGGCATGCGTAGCTTTCTGAAACTCATGCTCACTGGACTCATCGTCCTCGTCATGACCGTCGTCTTCCTGCTTCTTGTCGCGACCCCGGGTGGGCCTCTCTTGCTGGTTATCCTTGCCGCAGCGCCCCCCTTGGCTGCCATGCTTCTTGCCAGATCCTTCGGCACCATCCTGACCCTTCTCCTTGTCCCACCTCTCATACTCAGCTTTTTGCTTCTCAGCAAGCAGATCAACTTGTCGGCAATTCTGGAGGTCGTGGCCCTTGGTGCGTTTGATCTTGCAGTACTGCTTGTCGGAGCCTCCTGGCTTCTCGGCAGCCGCCAAGGCTAGGCAAGCAGCGTACCCGGCAATTTCCTTGCCGGGGTCGTCTGCCTTGGCCTTTTTGGTAGGCCGGTGTCCTCGGATTCCTCGACGGCAAGCACGGTCTTGCCCTTGCGCTTCCTGTTGCAGCGCCAACCCTTATTTGTTGGGGCGGCTGTGTCTTCGTCTGTGGAGTCGGTTTCCGCACCGGCGTCCTCGCCGGGGTACTTCCTCCCCTCTTCAGCCCGAGCGCACCTATCGGCCAGAACATAAAGTTCGGCCACATCATTGACCTTGTTCATCGCCAGCTCTTCACGCATCTTGCGGTTGTGCACATTTTGATGGAATGTGTTGATCACGGCGACAGGATGAACATCTGGCATGTTGTACTGCACTCGGCTCAACCTCTCTATGTACTTGCGCCACTAGAACATGACCCCAACTAAAGCAACGCTTTTTCCGTATCTAAAAGTCCACATATGCGTTGCTAGGGTCTTTACCAACGGATTGGGATTCGTAGCCTTATCCGGTGTTGCTAGCGCATAATGCAACACTTATACAATCATTGGTAAATGGGACCGTTGCAAGAGTACAACACATAAAACCTATTTTTACAACACTTATATACGTTGGTGCTTAATGTACATGAATCCAAATCTGATTGCTAGGTAATAGAGAATATGCAAGGCTTCGGATTGTATAATTTCAACAATTAAATTAATGCTCCACGTAATGATGATAATTATGTGTATCAAGTGAGGAAAAAAAGAGAATATACTCACAAGAGGAAGAAATCATATATCAGATAAAACTGTTGGATTGCAATAATGGATATTACAGGAGGAACATCATCCAAATGTGATGCATAATCTAAAATTTTCTTGACAGCAAAATCTAAACTAAAATCATCCATCAACATCCCTACAACTTGACTAAAACTAACTGAGGACATTCGTCCAACAGGAAGATCCCACAACTTAACTAAATTGAAAGCATCCATCATCATCATCATCATCATGAACCATAATATCGTCATCATCATCAT
The DNA here is from genome assembly GCF_018294505.1 of Triticum aestivum. NCBI lineage: Eukaryota > Viridiplantae > Streptophyta > Magnoliopsida > Poales > Poaceae > Triticum > Triticum aestivum. The sequence goes on along the minus strand of NC_057803.1, from coordinate 261,103,927 downwards.
CATTGCAGTATACTTGTTATGCACCCATATAATCATCCATATATCTTTTCAATCTACAAAGAAAATAACAAAATGAACTATTAACACATAATGCATTGACATGATGCAAGTACTGATAAAGGCAGGATGTAAGACATGTACAAACGTTGAAGGCCATGCAATATATTTTTCTGCATTACCATTAGTATTGCAGTTTTTGAGACTCTGTACCAAATCTTCAGTTTTCGCAACTGTTATATTACACTGCTGAAAATGCATTTTAATTTCAGCACCATCAAGTTTAAATTTAGGATCATAACTTAGAATTGTAGCAAGAACTGCGTCCTTGTTATGATTCTGAAAATATACCGGCATGAGTGTTAGTGATCATTGATGACTAATCCCAACGCCACAAAATACGACATAGCCTGCAGAACAACATGGCTCAATAACATTATATGGACAGATAGAACCTAGCATGGCTCAATGGTCATGGACACAACTAGCAGTAGTACAGTAGGGAGAGGGAGAGTGTATACCTTCCATGGTGTCCCCCTACATCAAGTTTGTGTGTGCAGCTGCAATGCCAAGGGAAAAAGGTTACAGGTGTCTCATGCATATCTAGAACGGCGCAACACAAGTAAACCTTTACCAAGTTCCATTCTACTTAATAAAAGAAGAGAATCAAATATTCGTCCCGTTCTATGTGTCCTGGTTACTATCTTGGCAACTTTACATCTTACTCAATGAATTTATCCCTGAGTTAGTTAGACTAGTCATCAACCAGTGCGTCTGCACGACAATTTTAGTTTGCCATGTATAACTATAACATTTTTATGTAATAAACAATAAAACCATAAATTTTAAAAGAACATACTTTTAACTAATTGCGAAATATTACATGTGATACTGTGTAGGCTTACATGTGGCTGAAATAAATTTATTTTTATAAATGCATATATACATACTATTTATCATTCCTATAAATAAACTTTCCAAATAATAATTTATATTTAAAAGTCTGGGATCCAGGGTTAGTAAATATACAAAGGATATTGGTCAATATAGTGATTTCGTTTAATTACATAGCAGGAGTCTAAATCTTGTGTGCTCCTAAAATTAGCTATCTAGGAACCCCAAATGAACCCCATGGTTTAGTGAGTTGGTGTAAAAAAAAGGAAACCACACTTTCTAGTTAGCAAAAAAAACTAAAGCTAATATACAGGAATATATGTATAATATAAATCTTCATTAAGAAAATGTTTTCTGAAATAAACACATACATCACTTAAATCTTCTACACAAGAAACACATCCACTGATTATGTTATGGTTGGCTGGAGGTAGCAGTCCAACACTACTATTTGGAACTTTGATTATGTGGTGTTGCTGGAGGCGACCAGAGCTGCAGACCACCGCAACTGGATGCTTTCACTCCCTACAACACAATCGAGTCAAGAGGAGTACTCATCAATACATGCGTACAAGACCGGTTTTTTTCTTAATAAAACAATAGTGATTGTATAGTTCTTTCTTCTGTTACAATCTTAAAGGATGGAGAATAGAACACAAATTGCCACACTACCATTTCCTTCACTGGACAGCCTCGCCGCCAAAGATGGCCGCGGCCTCCTAATCTGCTTCAAACTGCCGTTGGTACACCTCCACTTCTACATGAACCATCCTTAGATTGATTTAGTAATTAGCCTACAAGAATATATGTTGGCCATGGTCAAAACCTGAAATAGGAGAATACTAAAGATTGGAAAAGAAAACAATCGGGCCTTGGAGATATATACTGTATTAATTACTTGTAGACCCTAACCTGAATTTTAACTATACCTAGGTGTTTTTTGTACTAATTGCCTCAAACACACTGGTTACTGCGTAGGTGGGCTTCACAATCCCTCCCCACAACGATGTTACCCTAGAAAGAATATGCACCTAGGGGTTGATATCTAGCCACTACTGCTTGCAAGGCAACAGCATAGTAGGTGTATTTGCCATGGTTGGAGGCCATGCCGACCTTCCCAGCCTCACATCGTGACTCAGTCAAGCATGTGGTCGTCCTTTGTTTTTATACTTTAGCAGCAAAACAAAATCAAATTGGCCTCAACCAGCAAGCACTTGATCCAAAATAGTAGAAAATACTAACAACACCAGAACAACAATGTCTCCTGATGTGCCATGAACCAGAGCAGAGGGAGGAGTGGACCAACTCACCTGAAGACGGAGGAGGACAAAGCTCGTGGCTGCTTCATCCCGAGCCGCTACAAGGTTGTCCATTGGCCATTCCTCCCCACACGTCTACACTAGAAGTGAAGAGCAAAGGTTAGAGAAGGGAGAGAGAGAGAGGGAGAGAGAGGATGAGGCCAGGGGAGGGGATGCACTTACCCGATGAGACAAGGACAACATGGCCATCGGCACCGGATTCAACGCCCGAAACCCTAACCATGGGGGATGGGTCGCGTGTGGGCTTTGGCAGCAGCGAGCGCTCGATCTAGCTAGATGGGAGGGCTCCATAGAGAGAAGGGACCTCGGGCTATGCTTGGCGCTGGTGGGATTCGCCGGACATCACCTGATGCAGCCGCCGCAGGTAGCATGACGAGGAGCCCCGTGAAAAGACCGGGATCGGACGCGAGAGGGGTGGTTGGGTGGGGATGTGGCGGATTCGGCAGCCTCCAGAGCTGTGAGGTAGGAGGAGCCGAGGAGGGAGAGGGGGAGGGTCGGCGCAAGGGAGACGAGGCATTAGTGGCGGCGATTTGGGAGAGACGAGGGATTCATGGGCTCTGTTTCTCACGCGTCTCCCTCTCCTTTTCTCTATTTTTTTATAATCATGATAGGGTCATGAGCCGCAAATCTGCAACACATTTACAACAACCCATATATGCGTATCTATTCTGAATTTTACAACATATACTCAAAATGTTGTAGAATTTTTGTTGCTTTATATAGTGGGTTTCCTTGTAGTGCGCAGGTTTTCACCTTCCTTCTAGGGGATGCTATGCAAATCGCTTGTCTGGCCATGAGCTTGGTGGCCTCCAGTGAAGGAGACAACGAACTCATGACACAAATCCGGCCAAGAAGAAATGGAATCAGCCGGCAAGTGCATCAACCATGACATGACATTGGGTTTAAGAGCCAACGGGAAGTAATTGGCAAGCACCTTGTCGTCGCGAGCCCCAGCAGCTTACATTGCGATGGTGTAGATGCTTAGGAACTCCGACGGGTGGGTCTTGCCACTGTACGTCTCGCCAACGTCGGGCTTCAACGTGCGGTGGGAGGGCCACTGGAATTGCCGCAAGAGACGAGTAAAGGCTAGGCAACCCACCTCATAGGGTAGGCCGCCAGAGCCTCCCGGTGCTGGGTGGTCCATAGTGGGCCCTGCCCGCCTATCCGACTAGTGGCGTGCTTCGCACCGGCACTCGATGGTGGTTCAAGCGTCTTCATGGGCTCGCTCTCGAAGAACTTGGCGCTGATCGTGATGGGTCCGTGGGTCGGATGATGCTATGGAAATGTTATCACAAGTGTCATCATGACGGACCGATACCCGCGGTGGATGGCATGGGGGAGGAGAGTGCACCGTGGCTGCAGCACCTCTGGCCCATCCACCACTGAAATGCAGTGGCTCGACGGAGTGCCGGCCTGTGGGCCCCACTGGTCGCGGCTCGTCTTTGTTGGTAGCGCTGACGAGGCTCCGGATGGTGGCTCTGCACTCGTCGAGCTTTCCCGCAGCAGGAGGAAAGTCGAGGAGCAACTGCGCGCGTGCCAAAGATTCTGCTGGCGTGGGTGGCGGCGAAAGCTGCATGGACCGTGACGTGCTCCGACTTCTAACCACGTTAGAAGGAGCTTTATCACGGCCTTATGGTTGTATGCCATTTTCGCCAGTGCCTCTACATGCTTGCTGGCCTCCTACATCCCGCGAATGAGGTGCAGGACTCTTCCCACGGCGGTGCTCGGGGTCACCGGCGCGGTGACGCTGCTCGTCGCGCACAACCTGGGAAGAGCATGTTGTGGGCAGTGGTGTAGACATCTTGGAAGTCGCCGCGCCGCCCATGGGTGGCACAACGCCGCCCTTGGAGGGCCTCGCGCCATCTTTGGATCTGGCGGCGTGCGGCCTGTCGTCTCGCGCACGAACGACACTGCTCGCCAGGCTTTGACTGCCAGAGCGATGTGGGTGTTCTCGGCCCGCACCTCGGCTCCCGTCCGCGACCACCCCACCAATCGCCCGCACTGGTACGGGCTGTTCGGCTCCTGACGAACCGGTCACCGTCAGCCTCTCTGCCCTCTCTATTGAATCGTTTTCTGGAAGCGCCTTCGGGCAAAATGCGTTTTCCCTCTGGGCTGGCGTAGTTTCTACCGAAGCGTTTTCTATTTTTATAAGCTAGCCCCTGGAAATCTTCTGTTTCATTACAGATGAGTCCCTGGACAAAAACCCTTATAACTTTTAAACAGAAAAGTATTTTTGATTGATTCTTTTTCTGTTCTCTTTAAAATTTTGTCTAGTTTTTTATCAGGTTTATTTGAAAAATATTTGGAATACTTTTTGTGCACTCCTTGGTATTTACGATAGCGCATATATTTTCTTTATACCGTAGATACCGAAGGAGGTGATAGAGCCGCGAACTTCACCGAGCTAGGCTCCGACTACTCTGAACCAGGCAAGCATGTTTGAACTTTTGATATGATGAGTGTCTTGCATGTTTTGCATTTAGTTAGTTTCATGACATGTTGAGGAGCATATCGATGAACGTTATTTTATGCAATAATGAGGTAAGTGAGTTCGATGATCCATAAGTGGATGGATGTGAGTATGAATGGCCATGTGTTGGCATGAGGATGGGTAAGATGGCAGTGTCGTAGCATGCCAGTCTTATGCCAGACTATGTGACTTCAGTGTCAAACTGTATCGGTTCAGTTCCTCTCATTTCCTTCCCTGTACTACCACATGTTTTCCGCAAGGAATATAGTTTAGTAAGTTGCAAACCGCTTTTCTGGTACACACCAAAAGGAGAGGCCGTGATGATGGTTCCATGGCCCTGGATTAAAGCCAGTCATCCGGTCAGGGGGCATGGGTGTTTCCGGTTGGGACCGAGAGGGGGGCACCCCTTAGAGCGCGCGTATATAAATTTGATCCCATGCTATTCGAGATTGTGATCTCCCCGTCTCAAAAGTTTTTCTTGGACGATGTCTAGGGTGATTCCTAGCATCGAGAGGTAGGATGGGTGTGTACTGGTTAGCTGTGTTTTCTTCCGAAATACCTTAAACGGAACTAGTCCTTCGTGACTACGGAAATCCGTTGGCTGTGGGAAAAATTTTGTACAAACTCTGCAGAGTCATATATTCCTCCAAATCATCTATTCCCTGTCCTAGATCGATATTATCTTATCCTAATCAAATGTCAGTTTTGATGGCAGAGACCCCGGTGATTCCATGAGTGCTAATTCCGGTTAAATGATTATTCCTGTGGATGGACTAACCCATTTATTCTCATGAATTAAATGTTTATTATGAGTATTATTTACATGTGAATAAAAGCCCTTTCTGCGATGTCGCTCAGACGTCCGACTATGGCATTGTTGTATTTTACTTTATTTTCAAGCCCTTTCTGTGATGTCGCCCCGACGTCCGACGGTGGCATTTCTTTTAAAGCCCTTTCTGTGATGTCGCCCCGACGTCCGACTGTGGCATTTCTTTTAAAGCCCTTTCTGTGATGTCGCCCCGACGTCCGACTATGGCATTTCTTTTAAAGCCCTTTCTGTGATGTCGCCCCGACGTCCGACTGTGGTATTTCTTTTAAAGCCCTTTATGTGGTGTCGCTAAGACGCCCGACTGTGGCATCATTTCCTTATATTTATTTATTCACCTTTCGAGGCGTCGCTTCAGACACCCGATCGGTAGTTATTTAAGTTTTGTTGGGATTTCAGGCGAACTACCGCCGTTTCCCTTTTACTTACCTTGTTATGCTAATTTTTGAATGTACATTGGTGAATTATTCATGACGCATCCATGCATGCATTTGTTATATCTTACGTCCGAACTGTCTTGCGAGTACTTTCAAAGTACTCACTGGCTTGTTGATTTGGCCAGATGCTGACGAAGGCGATCTCATGGATGAAGAATTTGATAGCGAGTCCGACACCTAGAGGAGTCCCAGTCAGTCTCGTGCGACCCTGGATTTGGTCACTATTTTATATCCGCTTCCGCTACCAAATAAATTCATCAAGCCTCACCTCGATGCTCGATGAGATGACAGACTTAGAGTCTTGTATTTCTCTCCCCGCTGTGTTTCTCCACCACCGCCCTATCCTCGAGTCAGTAGTATGCCTCCACACCACTGTGTCATGTCCGCCATTATGTATACTTATTGGCGTGCTTGTAATAATTTGGTTGAGCAACCGTAGTTCGACCCTGTAATATATTTTATGCTACTGGCTTATTGTATCAAGAATCTGTCTACCGGTGAGGAGGATTTCTCTCATACTGGACTCAAAAGATTGGTTTCTCAATAAATATTTTTATTGGAAAACCGGTCGTGACAAGCTTGGTACCAGAGCCAGGCTGACTGTAGGAAGCCACTAGGTACGATCGCTAATTGGTTATTAGCATGATAGAGCTAATTTATATTTTTTTTGCAATTGTAGTCATTTTCTGTCAGTCAGCATAAATTTATGATCTGACCATGCAGAATTTTTGCCTACTTTTGTAGATGGCCGACAACAGCTGCGAGTCTCAGACCTTCGCCAACGTGCCCGATGGGTTCGTCAAGCTTCTTTCCTTCATCGTTCAGCTCGCAATGGGGCCATCTGTGCGCCCAGTCTTCACACTCTGCCAGCACCGAGTCAACGACAGTCTGACCATGCACCAGGCCGCGGTGCAGTTCAAGGGAGGGCGTGGTGAGTTACGCCGCTTCCGGTTCGTGGGAAGAGCCATGCCTACGGAGAGGCATGCTATGCAGATGGCAGCCCGCGAGGCGATAGCTCGTCTCAGGGATGTCCTCCCCGTGATGAAGACTCGTTGTTACCGTTATCTTCCGTGCCATGTGCCTTACACCTGTCACTACGCATACTCCTGCCCCAGAGGAGAACGAGACGAGGCTTTTGAGATGCTCATTGAGTATCTCCGGGCCCTGGAGGCAGCCTTCGACAACCTGGTGGACGAGTTCGTAGCTACCCGCATGGACTCAGTTCATGGCTGTGCTGCCAACAGGAGGGAGCTCCTACCCATCGCACCGCCACTGATTTTGGTCTCGTCCTCAGCATCTTATACGCCTACTCGTCGCCTGCCTTCTACCGAAGAATTCAACCAAGTCATTGCGCCCACTCCAGCGCGCACTGCACCACCCTTCGCGCCCACTCCTGTACGTGTAGCTCCGCCCCTGGCAACCGCTCCGTCCACTCTGCGCAACACTACACGTATGGAGCCCATTAGCGAGGAGGAAGTCGAGTCCCCAACCTCGTTACGCCTTGCCCTCGGCAGGGCGAAGGAGGTCATCAACATCTCTGCCTGAGTACGCCTAGCTGCCATGTAATGTACCGCTTTGTAAGATATGTACATAGGTTGTGAGAAGTAGCCTGTTTGCGCATCATGTAGGATCTGGAGAAGTGCACTAGCCTAAATAACATGTCAGGATTATGTATGCATATCCTGAGTGATGTATTGTATAATTACCACCCGCGTGTAAGATATGTAATGAGCAGTCCTTCTCCGTGCGCAAGTCGATTCGTTTTTCTTAAGTAAGCTTGGTTATTTAATTGTATTTGCCAGCTTTATGCATTTAGGGATTTGTTTTTGCGACTCTTTCCGCTTTTCTTATGAGTTTTGCAAAAAAAAATTCCCCAAAGTGAAAAATGACTCGTCCTTGGACTCGCTACATGCCAACTCCACCAGAGGAAAATTATGATGCACAACCCAGCAACGAGTTCACTCAGGGACAGTCAAGCCAACAGGGCAGCGAATCGGCACTTTCACAAACGTGCCGCCTTTATGAGCAGAGTCAGCAACAACATCGGGAAATGATGAACCAAGTCATCAACATGGGAAATCACCATGGACAGTATCAGCAGCATTCCAAGTTATCTGAGCTACAGAAGACACGTCCTCAAACATTTTCTCACACTGACAAACCTCTTGAAGCCGAGGACTGGCTTCGAGATATGGAGAGAAAATTAATCATTGCAAAATGTTCAGACCCCGAAAAGGTATTGTATGCTCCGCACTATCTCACAGGAGCAGCCGCATCGTGGTGGGAGAATTTTCTGCACATGCATCCCAACGAAAATGACATAACCTGGGATGATTTCAAGGAAGGTTTCCGTGGTGCACACATTCCTAAGAGTATTATGAAAATCAAGAAGAGAGAGTTCGATGACCTCAAACAAAGGAACATGACAGTGTCAGATTACAACAGTCAATTTACTCTATTGTCCCGCTACGCCAATGAATAGCGTATGACTGAAATCAAGAAGATGGAGAAATTCCTTGACGGTCTGGCGCCCGCGCTTAAATGCCAACTGGTCGTGCACACTTTTCCTGATTTTAAAACACTGGTGGACAAAGCCATTACTCTGGAAAATGAGAGACGCAGTCTGGAAGACATCTGCAAGCGAAAAAGGGACCAAACTAACCATGCTCGCAATCACCGAAGCAAGACAGATTTTCAAAAGGGTGGGACCCACAAATCCTCATCCAATGTCTCACGCCCAATCAAGAATTTTCATGCAAGGGACAAGGAATTCACCTATCGCCCCGGCGTTACTTGTTACGCTTGTGGAGAAGAAGGGCACTATGCCAAATAGTGCCCCAAGCCAAGGAATTCAACCCCAAAGCCGAACAACGGCGGCAACAATTCCGCGCCCAAGAGAAACAATTTCAATCCCAACAATAACCACAGGAAAGGTCATCTGAACCACATAACCAAAGAGGAGGCACAAAATGCTCCGGATATCGTACTCGGTACGTTTCCTGTCAACACAATACCTGCAATGGTTTTGTTTGATTCTGGAGCTTCTCACTCTTTCATTTCGAAAAGTTTTGCTTTGCAAAATAATTTTTCGATGCTTCCCTTGGAGAAATCCATGACCATCAAGTCCCCTGGGATTCAGCAAGTTACTCAGAATTACTGTCAGAATGTGGTCATTGAGTTCGAAGGATTGGAGTTTTACGCAAATCTTATTGTGTTGGAAAATAAAGGACTGGATGTCATCCTAGGGATGGATTGGCTAACCACCAATAAGGGTTTTATCGACTGTTTCAACAGGACCGTAATTCTCACACACCACCAAGGGAAGACAATAAGAGTATCAGCCAAGGAAGGAAAAATACCCCGGCAACCGAGATTAAATAAGGTGGACGTTTTTGAGCTAAACAAGGTTCCAGTAGTGTGTGAATTTCCAGATGTATTCCCTGAAGAACTACCAGGCATGCCACCAGACAGGGAAATAGAATTCCGCATTGAGCTAGCACCAGGAACCACCCCCATATACAAGAAACCATACAGAATGGCACCATCCGAGTTGATCGAGTTGAAGAAGCAAATAAAGGAATTACTGGAAAAAGGATACATTCGAGCCAGCTCCTCACCTTGGGGATCACCAATTTTATTTGCCAAAAAGAAGGATGGAACGCTGAGATTGTGTATTGACTATCGAGCACTTAACATGGTCACAGTCAAAAACAAATACCCGATGCCAAGGATAAACGATTTGTTTGATCAACTCGCTCAGGCCAAGGTATTCTCAAAAATTGACTTAAGGTCAGGATACCATCAATTGAAGGTACGAGCGGAAGATATCCCCAAAACAGCCTTCACCTCCAGATATGGACTGTACGAGTTCACAGTGATGCCATTTGGATTAACTAACGCCCCAGCATATTTTGTTCACCTCATGAACAAAGTATTTATGAAGTTTATGGACAAGTTTGTCGTGGTATTCATCGACGATATTCTGGTATACTCCAAGACACCAGAAGAGCACGCAGAACATCTCAGGATTGTGCTAGGAGAGCTAAGAAAACACCAATTGTATGCCAAGTTCAGCAAGTGCGAATTTTGGCTAAGACAAGTAGGCTTTCTAGGCCACGTGCTGACCCAAGACGGTATCGCAGTGGACCCAGAGAAAGTCAAGGCCGTACTTGGCTGGAAGTCACCAGCCAGCGTAACGGACATACGGAGTTTCTTGGGAATGGCAGGATATTACCGCAGATTTATTGAAGGATTTTCCACCATAGCCAAGCCTATGACACAGTTGCTCAAGAAAGATAAGAAGTTTGAATGGACAGAAGCCTGCGAGAAAAGTTTCCAAGAGCTAAAGCGGAAGTTAAGGGCAGCACCGGTATTAATTGTACCCGACATACACAAGAATTTTGAAGTATATTGTGACGCGTCCAGAAAGGGTCTCGGATGCGTGTTGATGCAGGAAGGCAAGGTTGTCGCCTACGCTTCAAGGCAACTTCGCAAGCATGAGGAAAATTATCCCACTCATGACTTAGAAATGGCAGCAGTTATTCATGCACTCAAGGAATGGAGGCATTTCTTACTTGGGAATCGATGTGAAATATATACGGATCACAAAAGTCTCAAATATATTTTCACACAGCCAGAACTAAACTTACGACAACGACGTTGGTTGGAGTTGGTAAAGGATTATGATGTTGGTATCCATTACCATCCAGGGAAAGCAAATGTAGTGGACGATGCCCTTAGTCGGAACCCCAGCTCCGACGAAAACAATCTGCACAGCTTGAGGCCCGAATTCCAACAAAAATTTGCCAAGCTCAACTTGATAATGGTAGCAGAAGGCACCATATCAAACTTGGAAATACAACCCGACCTTGTGGAGAAAATCAAAGAAGCTCAGCCCGGTCACACCAGCATCGAAGGCATCAAAAGAAAGTTGAGTATGGGCAAGGCCTCGGAATTCGTCATAGACAATGAAGGAATATTATGGTACGGAGAAAGGCTCTGCGTGCCAAACATAGAAGACCTTAAACAGCAAATTTTAGCTGAAGCACACACCACTCCATATTCGATCCACCCTGGAGGAACCAAAATGTATAAAGATATTCAGGAAAGATTTTGGTGGCATGGTATGAAGAGGGACATAGCCACCTTCATTGCATGTTGCGACTCATGTCAACGCATACAAGCTGAGCATCAGAGACCAGCCGGACTACTGCAACCTAACAAAATACCTGAGTGGAAATGGGATGAAATAGGGATGGATTTCATTGTCGGACTACCTCGGTCGCGACACGGGAATGATGCCATATGGGTCATCACTGACAGGTTGACCAAAGTGGCACACTTTATTCCAGTGAAGACAACCTACAACACTCAGAGGCTTGCCAGGATTTATCTTTCCCGCATAGTTTGTCTGCATGGTGTCCCGAAGACTATAATATCCGACAGAGGCACTCAGTTCGTCTCAAGATTTTGGGAGCATTTACAACAGGCTCTGGGAACCCAACTAGCCTTCAGTACCGCATACCACCCACAGACTGATGGACAAACAGAACGCGTAAACCAGGTTTTAGAAGACATGCTGAGAGCATGTGTCCTCACATATGGAACCAGTTGGGAAGAAAGCCTGCCATACGCCGAGTTCGCGTACAACAATAGCTACCAGGCCATCCTACAAATGGCACCATTTGAGGCTTTATACAGACGAAGATGTCGTACCCCGTTAAATTGGTCAGAGACCGGAGACAGCCGCATCTTCGGACCAGACATGCTCAGAGAAGCCGAGGAAAAGGTCAAGCTAATCAGAGACCGACTTAAGACCGCTCAAAGTCGACAGAAGAGTTATTATGATCAGAAACATCGTAGGGTCAGCTTCGAACCCGGTGAGTTCGTATACTTGAGAGTATCCCCTATGAGAGGACTGCAACGGTTTAAGATTAAAGGAAAGTTAGCACCAAGATTCATTGGACCATTCTGCATAGTTGCACGAAGAGGCACTGTAGCCTACCAGCTAGACTTACCCGAAGACTTGTCCGACATTCACGACGTGTTCCACGTCTCTCAATTAAGGAAGTGCGTAAGCAACCCAGAGAAACAAGTATCCCATGAAAACATTGACGTGCAGCCAGACCTCACTTATCGGGAACGTCCCATAAGAATATTAGAGGAGTCTGAAAGGAGGACCTGATAGAAGACCATCAAGTTTTTCAAAGTCCAATGGAGCAATCACAACGACAGTGAAGCAACTTGGGAAAGCGAGGATTTTCTTCGGGCAGAGCATCCACACTTATTTAAGGATCAGTTGAAATCTCGGGGACGAGATTTTTCCTAAGGGGGTAGGTGTTGTGACACTCCAAAATTTTAATTTGGTTTTTATCAAAAACTTTGTGGTTTTTGAAAAGAGGCCATTTATTTTTTTTAGAAAAACCTTCCTCTTAAAAACTTCCTTTTCTTTGGCAAGGTTTTTATTTTTATTCAAGCTTTGGTGTTTGATCTTTTGAAACTTCTTCTCTGTTGGTTCCCTCTCAAATTTATCTTGGGAGTTTAATCTTTTCCTTTTAAAATGAAACTCTATGAAAATTTGGGATTTTCATATCTTGGAAACCACCCATGACTTGGCATTTTTGCCCATGTGGTGAAACCCCTCCAAAACCTCCCCTCCTCCTTGTAATCAACCTAAGTTCTCTGTCCCAACTAATCCAAGAAAGTTTTGGATTTTATTCTAATTATTTTTCCCCTCAAATCATTTCTGAAAATTATTTGGAGCCTGAGTGATTTTCAAAGCAAGTACCCTTTTGCATTTGAGTTTTGACCTCAAACCAACTCTCCTGGATAGTCCTTTGTACCCACAACCCAGAACCATCTTGATCCACTCCTCCTCTTTTCAAATTTTTCAAAATTCAGTCTCTGCAAGTTTGGACCAGGTTTGCCAAATTTGATGAAATTCATATCTACACTCCTCCAAAAATTCCACCAAAAATCATGCAGCCTACTGGAGCAATGAGAAGCCACTCCACCAAAAATCAGCTCAAGGAAAAATCCCCAGAGGCCAAAAACATTCTGTCGAACACCTGAGCTGCACTGTTCCTTTGCAAATTCAGAAAGTTCAGAGATTCAGTTATCTTCTTTCCTTCGTCAGACTCGGTCACGCGGCCACAGTGCGCCCTGGCGCGTTGCACGCAGCCTCTTCTCCCGGGCCAGCACCCCGCACGCACGCTTGGCCGATTCCTGGCGTCGGTAGCAACGAGCCTCGCCGACGTTGGAAGCTTCTGCGGTGGCTGCACCTTCCGTGGCGGCCAACAAGGGCCCGAGCCCTCTCGCCACGCCACCCGGTGCCGCCCAACACCCCCTGGCTCTCCGCGTGTCCCTGCCATGCCAGCGCACGCCCGTGGCACCGTCGCCGTGGCCCGGCAAGCACGGAACGTGCTCCCTGCCACCGACGGGCCGCGCCACCCCCGTTCCGTCGAGCTCGCCCATAGCACCAAATCCCAGCCCGTTTAGCACCTAAATGGAACCGGTGGACCTCAACGATGATGCCCAAGCCCCTAATCCCACTACACATCCACGGCACCGCCATAATCACTCGCCGGAGACCCCCGTTCACGGCAACCGCCTCGGGCCGCCTATAAAAAGGGCCCCCGAGCTCACCCTCGTGCACACATCATCACCACTCCTCACCACCGCCACGCCAGGCAACTAGGGGGACCTCGAGGAGGTCTCCTCCCCCAACTCCGGCCACCCCGATCCGCCTCGGCCTCCACCACGATTCGCTCCGGTGAGGCCATCTCCGGCGCCCAAACCCCGTACGTTACCCCCTCTAGCTACCAGGAGCCTAACCCCCTCTTCAATTTGATCTCTGCAGCCCTCTCCGACGAGTCCCTCGACCACCCGAGCCGCCGTCCGCCGGAGCAAAGCTCGCCGTCGACGTGGTACTCGCCGGCGACCACCACCACCACCAACCGATGCGGAATGGCGCCCTGAGCATGGAGGTACCCTCCGATCCCCCTGACTCGCCGTGGATCGCCGCCGGCGACCACCGCGGCTCTCGGGCGCCGACGAGCTTCGTTTCCCCCCTTTTTGAAAATTCAAACCTGACGAGTGGGACCCCACCGTCAGCCTCTCTGCCCTCTCTATTGAATCGTTTTCTGGAAGCGCCTTCGGGCAAAATGCGTTTTCCCTCTGGGCTGGCGTAGTTTCTGCCGAAGCGTTTTCTGTTTTTATAAGCTAGCCCCTGGAAATCTTCTGTTTCATTACAGATGAGTCCCTGGACAAAAACCCTTATAACTTTTAAACAGAAAAGTATTTTTGATTGATTCTTTTTCTGTTCTCTTTAAAATTTTGTCTAGTTTTTTATCAGATTTATTTGAAAAATATTTGGAATACTTTTTGTGCACTCCTTGGTATTTACGATAGCGCATATATTTTCTTTATACCGTAGATACCGAAGGAGGTGACGGAGCCGCGAACTTCACCGAGCTAGGCTCCGACTACTCTGAACCAGGCAAGCATGTTTGAACTTTTGATATGGTGAGTGTCTTGGCATGTTTTGCATTTAGTTAGTTTCATGACATGTTGAGGAGCATATCGATGAACGTTATTTTATGCAATAATGAGGTAAGTGAGTTCGATGATCCATAAGTGGATGGATGTGAGTATGAATGGCCATGTGTTGGCATGAGGATGGGTAAGATGGCAGTGTCGTAGCATGCCAGTCTTATGCCAGACTATGTGACTTCAGTGTCAAACCGTATCGGTTCAGTTCCTCTCATTTCCTTCCCTGTACTACCACATGTTTTCCGCAAGGAATATAGTTTAGTAAGTTGCAAACCGCTTTTCTGGTACACACCAAAAGGAGAGGCCGTGATGATGGTTCCATGGTCCTGGATTAAAGCCAGTCATCCGGTCAGGGGGCATGGGTGTTTCCGGTTGGGACCGAGAGGGGGGCACCCCTTAGAGCGCGCGTATATAAATTTGATCCCATGCTATTCGAGATTGTGATCTCCCCGTCTCAAAAGTTTTTCTTGGATGATGTCTAGGGTGATTCCTAGCATCGAGAGGTAGGATGGGTGTGTACTGGTTAGCTGTGTTTTCTTCCGAAATACCTTAAATGGAACTAGTCCTTCGTGACTACGGAAATCCGTTGGCTGTGGGAAAAATTTTGTACAAACTCTGCAGAGTCATATATTCCTCCAAATCATCTATTCCCTGTCCTAGATCGATATTATCTTATCCTAATCAAATGTCAGTTTTGATGGCAGAGACCCTGGTGATTCCATGAGTGCTAATTCCGGTTAAATGATTATTCCTGTGGATGGACTAACCCATTTATTCTCATGAATTAAATGTTTATTATGAGTATTATTTACATGTGAATAAAAGCCCTTTCTGCGATGTCGCTCAGACATCCGACTATGGCATTGTTGTATTTTACTTTATTTTCAAGCCCTTTCTGTGATGTCGCCCCGACGTCCGACGGTGGCATTTCTTTTAAAGCCCTTTCTGTGATGTCGCCCCGACGTCCGACTGTGGCATTTCTTTTAAAGCCCTTTCTCTGATGTCGCCCCGACGTCCGACTATGGCATTTCTTTTAAAGCCCTTTCTGTGATGTCGCCCCGACGTCCGACTGTGGTATTTCTTTTAAAGCCCTTTATGTGGTGTCGCTAAGATGCCCGACTGTGGCATCATTTCCTTATATTTATTTATTCACCTTTCGAGGCGTCGCTTCAGACACCCGATCGGTAGTTATTTAAGTTTTGTTGGGATTTCAGGCGGACTACCGCCGTTTCCCTTTTACTTACCTTGTTATGCTAATTTTTGAATGTACATTGGTGAATTATTCATGAGGCATCCATGCATGCATTTGTTATATCTTACGTCCGAACTGTCTTGCGAGTACTTTCAAAGTACTCACTGGCTTGTTGATTTGGCCAGATGCTGACGAAGGCGATCTCATGGATGAAGAATTTGATAGCGAGTCCGACACCTAGAGGAGTCCCAGTCAGTCTCGTGCGACCCTGGATTTGGTCACTGTTTTATATCCGCTTCCGCTACCAAATAAATTCATCGAGCCTCACCTCGACGCTCGATGAGATGACAGACTTAGAGTCTTGTATTTCTCTCCCCACTGTGTTTCTCCACCAACGCCCTATCCTCGAGTCAGTAGTATGCCTCCACACCACTGTGTCATGTCCGCCATTATGTATACTTATTGGCGTGCTTGTAATAATTTGGTTGAGCAACCATAGTTCGACCCTGTAATATATTTTATGCTACTGGCTTATTGTATCAAGAATCTGTCTACCAGTGAGGAGGATTTCTCTCATACTGGACTCAAAAGATTGGTTTCTCAATAAATATTTTTATTGGAAAACCGGTCGTGACACCAACTATACTTTTTTTTGAGGAATACCCAGGCAAGGTCAACTTGTTATTCTCCGCCCCGCTGAGCTGCAAATCTTTCCAAGGAGGGATGCATTAGGCTTAACAAGGAAATGGGCTTGAAGAAATAATAAATGGGATGTCATTATAAAAACTGGAAATAACTATAAAAAATGCACCAAACACGTAATTAGTGTATAATTTTTGGGGGATTTTGAAATTTTTAATATCATTAATTGTTGCGCGCGCAATGTTTCGTTGGAATCTTTACGTAATACAAATTTATATTGAAATTGTATTTCATCTAACTAGAATTTTGGGATAAAAATATTTCGGATCCCATCAAAATGTGGGAAATTTTTATTGAATTCTGTTTTGAACGGTTGGTTGAAATTATTAATCGTTGTCCTAGCTAGAAAAGGGGTTGTACTTTTAACAAACTATAAATGGGCTGTAGTAAATTCCATTAGAATTCAAAAATGGGCTATACATTCTTGCAGATCGCAAATGGGCTATAAGTTCTCTACCACACACTTGTGGGCCTACTAAGTTGACGTGTCCCCTAAAAAAGTAAGTTGACGCGTATGCAAGGCTTTGTCAACTTATAGTCAACACACGAATCTAGCAGTAGTGGCCATTGGATTTCCATCCAACGTATGTCGTGCTTCTTCTTCAATCTCGGATATTCTAGCTTCAGCCGCCCAAAAAATGATTCCTCCCCCTGACATTTGGGGCGCACCATTTCGGAGGATGACTTGTGGGCCTAATAAGTTGACGCGTACCAAGGGCTTTCTCAACTTAGTCAATATAGACGATTCTAGTTGCAGAGACCGTACGATGTCCATCCAACGACCGTAGTGCTTCTTCAACCTCTGGTGTTCTTGCTCCAGCCGCCCAAACTAGCCGCGGTGGGACTGCTTGCTCCCACCTCCCATGGCCGGCTGTGCTACCGCACAGGCCGCACCGCCCCACCCTACTCCATTGCTGGCCAGGGCATTCCTCTACTCACCCACACCTCCTATTATTTTCCGGCGACGGCAGCCGGACCAGTAAACCATTGTACTCCCCACCGCATGGGCAACCACTGCCGAGTCTTCCCTGTCTCCGTGTCGTTCCCTTCTTGGTACTCTTGGTGCGCCGTGGTCAATGTTTTCAATGAACGACATCCATCGGACGTGGACTGTACGTGGAGAGGCTGACAGCTGGGTCCACGGCCGCACACAAGGAAATGCCTCCTTATTATGCACAAAATAATGATTCCTCCACCTGATAGCAGGGACTCACCGGACGGGCCATCGTATTTCAAAAAATGTTTCCCCTGACTGATGGGACCCACTAGCTACATCTTCGCATGCAAGGAAGTGCGTCCATATTACAGGCAAAAAAATAATGATTTGCCCCCTGACTGCTGATACCCACCAGCTACATCTTCGCACGCAAGGAAGTGCCTGACAGTCGGGAGCCACCTAGTCGAAGCGTACGTAGCATTGTCATTCTGGTCACGAACGTGTACGTACATACTAGTCGATGTAGAGGCGCGCACGTGTCGTAGTAGAGGCGCGCACATGTCGTAGTAGAGGCGCTCACGTAGCATGTACATGTACGTACAACGGCAGGGTGCAAGAAACAAAATACGGCCACGTACGTACATACGGGCGGGGTCTCGAACGCCTACTCGCGCATATGTACGGCCAGGGCTCGTGTACATGGCTGGGTCGGAACGAAGAAGCTGCACCGTTGTTGTGTTCATGGGGTGGTATCCGGCTGGGTCGGAACGAAATGCATCATCGTGTTCGTCGGGAGCCAACTGTCTTGGACGGAACAGGAGATGGAAATGAGGCTTGGCGTACTGCAGAACAGAGGAAACGGCCTTGTGTTCAACCGGCCACGGTCAAAAGGGATCCTATTCATCGGGAGCAGTCTGGCGTACCGCAAAATGGAGGAAACGGACCTCCTATGGTGGAAACAGGGTCCTGTTGATCGGGAGGGGTGTGGCGTACCGCAAAACAGAGGAAACAGACTTGGGTTGGAGCGCTACGGTCGAAACAGGGGCCCTGTTCATCGGGAGGGGTGTGGCATACTGCAAAACAGGACTCCACGGGATATTGTTCATCTCCACCATCGACTTCCTCCACGGGCTACTGTTCATCCACCGTCAACCTCCTCCAGCCTCCTTCATCCACCGACTCGATTGATCGGGGTACTGTTCATCCAGTGGCAACGGCCTCTACTACCACGAGGTCCTGTTCGTCTAACCCCCCACCAGGAACTGTTCATCCAAACCCCCCAGTAACACTCACTGTTCATCAAGGGAAGGAGGCAGCAGTGTTCGATCGGCTTCAGTTAGCAGTAGTAGCAGCAACGGAATCACTTGGCTTTCGTTAACAGCAAGGGATCAATCGCTCGGGTTCAGTAATGCGTAGCCTGCAGTGCAATCATTCGGGTTCAGCTAGAGCCCAACGCCTCACACCCACGCACGTACGTGTACGAGAGAAACGTGCATCGCTCGGCCCCCGACCACCCACCATAACCAAGAACTCCCCGATATTTTCCTTGCCCTCGCTTCTACCACAGTGTTTCCTTCATGGACGGCCCAAAGAATGTCATGCAACTGCGTCTCCGGCCCTCCCAGGACGAAAATCCTATTTTCTGTCATGATTTTTTGTCATAGAAGTAGGAGCGCATCACATCTATGATGATACCGGGTTTTGTCACAATTATCATCATAGAAGTGTCATAAGCATGATAGAAAAAAATTCATTCGGCCCAAAATGTCACGGATGTGTCTTTTTTTGTAGTGTCAGGCTGCCAGCCTATCTCTTATGGGGCGGACAGGTGGGCTGCACTACAACTGCTAGAAGTCCAAACTGTGAGGCGACTTCGTATCCAGATGGGAGAACTTTGATGCTTTGGTTTGTCCTTCGAGTCAAGATAAGAAGCATCAGCGTGATTATTCCATCCTTGTAACCGGCCATGTGTAACCCTAGTACCCCTGGTGTCTATATAAACCAGAGGGTTTAGTACGTAAAGGCTAGAAGAACGACCATCATCTACTGGCCTAGGGTTTAGTTCAACTAATCTTGTGGTAGATCGACTTTGTAATCATCGTATACATTTCAATATCATCTAGTAGGACATAGGGTTTTACCTCTTCGAGAGGGCCCGAACCTGGGTAAACATCGTGTATTTTGTCCCTTGTTCCCCATTGGTCCAAGATCCACATCTAGGGATCCCCTACTTGAGATCCGCCAGTTTTGACACCGACATTGATGCTTTCATTGAGAGTTCCGCTGTCGGATCGCCAGAGGATCAATGGCTCGCCCAACCGCCGGAGATAGCATCTGTATAGAGAATGCTTTCGCCCCCACCAGATTTTCACATTTGGCAGTGTCATACTGCGCACCGCCTAACTGGCCGCCTCGGCTAGACTGGAAGGTTCACCCCTGATCAGGAGATTAGGCTCGGGAGCCTAGAGTTCGTCACCGACTCTCGGGGAGATCTTACTCTAACAAAATCTTCGGCTCCCGCCGAAAAGCTTGCTGATCTCGATGGTTTAAATTTAGGATCGGTAAGCCTAATAGGGGCTGACCTCATATGGGGCTGTGACGCCTGGGTAATTAAGCTACAATAACCCTCCACTAATGAGGCCATGTCACCACGGTTACTGTTGATAAACTCTCATTGATTCAAACCCCGTTCAAATTCTACTTTCAAATCAAGTCAAACTATAAAAGTTTTTAAATGGCAAAACTAAAATGTTCATAATGTTGCAAATAATCACTAAGTAATTATCATGTTGGGACCAACCTCTTTTGGATTCCCAAAGTCCCAATAGAATTTTATTTAATGGTCTAGCAGCTTTTAAATATGGCCTTTTCAATTTCTAAAAAGGGTTAGACAACTCCTTTTGGCCTCAAACTTTTGGTGACTCCTAAAAATTATGCGCTTGATTTATGTGGCGAGTCTCATATCTAACAAAACCTCATTTAGTTTTACAGTTTAATAGAAAACAATAGCTAAAATTGAAAAAGTAAAATAAAATGTGAAAAGGAAAAAGAAACAACTCCCCCCCTGGCTTGTAAGATAAAGCTTGTATCATTTTAATTTTGTCTAGAGTTGTGTTGTGATATCTTCCCGTGAGTCCCTGATCTTGATCATACACATTTGCGTGTATGATTAGTGTACGGTTGAATCGGGGGTGTCGGAAGTTGGTATCAGAGCCGACTGCATGTAGGAACCCCCTTTTCAACTCCTTGGCCGAAGTTGAGTCTAGCCTTTGAAAAATTGATTTACTAACATGGTTGTGTGGCTTACGGGCCCACGTCACCATTGGGTGGTATTAGGATATTTTATTCCTCGTCTATACTCTGGGAATCTGATCTCTCTTCTATTAGGGTTAAATGATTTTGCTAACTTTAATGTTAGGTTCTCATAAATACTTTTTCTCGGAGAGCCCCTCACTCTAGCTGATTGCTTGGTGCACCAGAAGATCATGAAGACACTCTTCGATGTTTTCCCGAGACCCTTGTGCCCTTCACCATTGCGACCCCTACCACCGATAAATCATTATGGGTAACAACCTACATTTGTCGTTCTTACCTTCATCCCTGTTGCTCTTGTGATTAGAAGATGCCCCAAAATACTATTCGATCTTCCAAAAATCATCTACATCCTATTGCGCTTGAAATTTTTGCTTGATTACATCGCGGTTACACACATAAGTCTAGTAATCATATCAACACCCTTTGTCACTATCATTTGAGTCCGAATATGTTGCGGATCCTCACAATCCTCAGTGGAACCCTAGAATTCATCCTTCCGGCTCAGATGTTATTTTGAACAGGAGCTGGTTCTCGAACAATCAAATTATCGTCGATTATACCCCTAAGTCTATTCAACTTATCCATCCTTGATCTAAGCGTTTGCTTTTGATCCCTTGTTTTGGAAATCATAATTCCTTTGCATTCGAGCTTTGAATTAGTCAGTTGTTTCTGTAATCTGATATCCTTACATTCTTTCTGCTTCTAGTGAAGTACCGATACTCACATCAGATCCCTTGTGGACCACCAGATCCTTTGTTGGGTTTTATCCGACAACACCTTTCATATTGACTAACCTTGTGAGCCTTTCCTCGGATACATAATGCTTTGGTAAATTGTATCCCCTGCTCTTGTCAGCCATACTCTGCTTCTGGGCTTGAGTTATTTACTCGTGAAGTTTGTGGTGTATGATACTAAGATGCCCCTATGGGTTGAATCTATGTCTTCCCTAAATCCGTGTGAACTCGAAAGTTATGCGAGTTATACTCTACTGGCTTTTCGCCAGGGAAAATTTCAACTCTACAACTTCTTTGAATGCGAGAAGTGAATGGAAGGTTGTGCAATAGAGAATTGGGAGTCGACCTTGAACCTTTGTGTTTATGCCCATGGACCCGAGGAGGAACTTATCATGGAAGCTTCTTGTTATAATAATAATCCCCTTGTGAGAAGTTCAGCTTGTATCTATTTTTGGTCCTTTCCAACCGTGGTTCTGACTATATTTTTCTTCTTTGATCCCATTTCTTGGACAAGTTAAAGTACTGGTCTTCTGCAGGTGTTTTCACCCACTACAACAAACACCCCTATATAGCAACACATGTCCTGCAACGACGATAACACAATGTGTTGTTTGATTGAACCCACCTTCCCCACTTAGCGTTAACCTCCCCGTACCCACCTCCATCTCTACCCACCTCCATCTCTTTTTGCGCTGTCAATGCTCGGTCACGAAGGGTGAAACCTCCCTTCACTAAAACAAATCCGGAGACACAATCAGCAGCCAAGGTTCCCATCGCCGCCGCCGCTCCCTCGCCCTCGGCCGCCTGCCCTTGCTCCTCCTCCAAGCTTGCCTCCCTCGCCAATTTCACGGCTCCTCGGGGATGCACACTGTGTACGTCTCCCATCCTCCTGCATCGGGGAAAGCATCGCTCCCGCCGTTCCTCCGGCCGATCGTAGATGCAGACGTCGCCGCCGTTCTTCCGCGCGACCGGGGATGCAGATGCCGTCGTTGTTCGTCCGCATAGCCAAGGACGATGCAAGTACTGACGGACCCCTCCTCCTCAACTGCAGGAGTTCAGCAGGTCTTATTTTGTCCCCCCCCGCATCTGCTTTTCTTTATTTGTATCCTCAAGGCTTTGTTCTGTTCGATTTATTCCCCAAAGGGAACTAATCAACACATGGATTCAGTGGATTCCTGCATGTCACTCGGATCACTCGGATCCCTTTAGGGATTGAATCCCTTGCATCAACTATTACCTCCATATAAATACTATTCGGTTATATACAGGGTTTGACAGGGATTTAATTATTGTATCATGATGGCAGACACCAAAACACAGAGATTTGAAGCACAAGTACTCTTATTATAAAAAATCATGAAACAATGTACGTATAGATCCCAGTTAATGTACCATCACATTGCTATTTCTGAACAACCACATGTTTGTTTACCATGATTATTGCTAGTATATATATTTTCTCATTTAATAGTGAAGCAAAAGCTTATTTGCTTGTTGCTTCCTAGTTTAAATCTTCAATGCAAAGGAATTACACAGTTACTAATAAGCGGAGTATACTGTAATAAATATATGTAGTAATCAACTTTGATTAATACTAATAAGTGGATTTCAGAAATCTGGAAAACAAAAAGCCAAATACATGCCCACAACAATTGATTAATTGGTGAGGAGAATGGGATAATTCAGCCCTAGGTAGGATGTAGTAGGAAACTAGGATCAAGAACTGTCTCAATCTAACCCTAGCCTATAACTTAAGAAGAGGAGAAGAAACAGAAGCGAGATGTATGTGTGCTGCCGTCACCGTCACTGCTGTCAGGAGATGGCTGCCCTGTCCCTGTCACTTCTGCCTCGCGGTGCAGACTCGCAGTGTTTTATTCCTGTCCAATCCATGACTTCTTTCTATGCATGAATCTCTAATGCAAGGAGAAGACCCTCTAGCCTCTATGAGCGCTCGCCGAAGCTAGTGCCGCCGGCAGCAACTACGCCATCATGTACCTTGCCCACAGCCCCTTAAACCTCTCACCAATGTGTTCGTCCTCCCTTCTTGTCCCCGTGAAGGGTCAAAGTGCCAGCTAGCATTCTAGCTCTTCCATCTTTTCCATATTTGGTTAGCTAATCTTCTAATGTTTTGACCCCAACAATTGATTCCTCACAAAATTTATATCACCGTTTTGCCTCCTCCTCACCCTTATTCATGTGGAGCTAGCAAGTTATTAGAGATGGACCAATCATAAGTGCCATTACTTTACTGTTTGTACCTACAGTTCTACTTCTTGATTTTTCTGTGTGATTACTTTACCTCGGCTCATTGATTTCAGGTGGCTCTTTCAAATTATAAGTGGATATAGAATGAGGTATCCTGATCTTTTAGTTTTGGTTCTTTCAATTGTTTTCCTCTTACCTCTAATGAATTTATTTATCATATATATCCTTTTGTTTCCTGACTGAATCACATGTGGACCAGTATGCACTCGCCTCATTGCATTACTATTTATAATAGGGAGATATTGTGCCTTCTGCATTATAACAAATGAATGCATGGCATGTGTGTTTGGCTCAGCTACCTTGGATTGTGTACGTGATATTTTTGGAAATGTGTTGTGTAATACACAAATACTTAAGTATGGATTATTTCTACGCCCAGCACAAGCGACCACTTCTCAACTTTGTTTTATTTTCACAATTTTTGTTTAGTGAGTAACTACTCCATATTTGGTAACTTGAGTGTCCGCTTCTGACAACTGGATATTAGATGTCTCATTGTGCCCACACTCCCGATCATTCTACCAATCAGGTATGCCTAATCTTTCTCTGAAATGACTACACGGCTGTGTCCATGGAGCCATGTGTGACTCTCATGTGCGAGGTAATAAAATACATCTCTGCAAGTAATGGCTAACTAACGATACCATTGATCTCACATGCTATTTGGATGTTATGTGTGTCACGTGTCTTGGTTTGAGTACCCAGTATTACATAGGCACTACCTTGGTTCTCGGAAATAGTTTAGATATATCCTCGTATGCTTAAATTTGGCTAGAGTTTAAATGAAATCTCTTAGCTATAAGATAACATAGTATACAGAGTGTTCTAAACTACAGATGGGGTGATGATCTAGTTTTTTTCTTTCTTTGTGCTTTCAGTTTGGTTGCCTCTCGCCAAGTTTTATTGGAGAGAACATGTGACCATGAGTTGATAACTCCAACCATCCCAAATTTGAAGATGCTCTTTTTTCTGTTGTTGCTTTTTTCAGGTTCTGAGAATCTTATTCATGGATCAGGAAAATATAATTTGTGACTTTGTAGTTCTTAGGTAACTACAAAGTTTTGCATGATGTACATTATTTAAGGATTTTTCAAGTTGTTCGCACTGAGATTTTCTCCTAATACAACATAGCAAGCATGGCTAACGAATCATCCCAAGCTGAGTACTACATGAGTAATGTGACGCAAAGCTGATTAGTGCAGAGATCTCTAGAAAATGGCGATGTTCAACATTTTAGTAGTCAGTACTATTGGTTACGTACTTGTCATTAGCTAGTTGCTGAATTCATCCACTGTTATTATAATATAATGTTTGGATACTTTTCAGTAGCAAAGACAAGCTGATAGTTTTCACAATGAACATCCACATCCAATAGATCAAAGGTGCTTGGTATTTTGCTTTTCAAAGGTGAAAAAAATAAAATTAGTACACGAATATAGGTTGCATATAATCTGCAATGTTTTTTTAATAAATTCATGTTAAAGAAGTTTTTCTATTCAGATTGTTAATTACCCATTTAAATTTTACTTCTATTAGGCTGATTTTCTCTACTAGAAGTTACTCATCTCATATTGTTGTTGTAACCAAGATAAATTTACGACACATGTCTCAGATGTTAGTTGCAAGGTTAAGAATGGAGCTACTACTACAAGATAATTAGAGTGCCATTTTAGGAGCAATGCTTCAAACATTATAGTTGATTGCAAGGTCAAGAACTACTAGATATAGTTTCACCTCATGTAATCGTTGGATCATGTTCTTTGTAATGCAACATAGTCTATTTAATATATGAGATTTGTAATCTTTGGATCATGTTCTTTGTTATGCAACTTATTCGATTAAATATATGAGATCTTTTGGTTTGTTATATTGTGCCTCCTATGCACTTCTGCATTGACCTAATAATTATGGATAACAATATATTAAATGCCATTAATTGTTCATGTTATCTAATGAAGTCATTGCAATGCTTCGTTATGTCCATTTAATTAAAAATCCTTTTGTGTAGGGTCGGCACCAACGCATATGAAGTGTTGTTGGACTCTAGCTTTATATATTGCTACCTAACAACGCTTCTACATGCCGTTTACCAATGCATGCATATATGTTGTTGTTGGTCCTTCCAATGCCACCAACGGCAACACATAATAATCCGTTGGTGTAGCCCTTAACAACACATATATGGAGATAAGACAACACATTTATGCGTTGCTGTAGGAAGGTTCTTGTTGTAGTGACCTGTCCAACCTCTATCCTATTCTACCATCGAGTATTACCCTCCGGTGTCTCGAGAATATCTGGGAACTACGTAACTTCTTATGAGTTCTTCATCAACTATTATTTCTCACCGGTTCCAATTTTCCACAGATTCTGAGTTGTTAGACAGTCGAGAACGCCGATAACTGATTCGAGTCCACACTTGCATTTCCATTGTTTCGTTTAACCTTTCTTGTAACCTAACATATCTGAGCAGTGATAATTCTGTGCTTATGTAAACACCTCGGTGTACTAACTCTGTAACTTAGAGCTTGTTACTATTGTTGGTGACATTCTGGTAGCCACCGATGGACGAGAACATTGCCTATTGGTCCGCCTCATGTTAACGAGTAGGAAAATGGTTCTCTTCATCCCTCGCCCTTGGTACCAACGTTGTTGCCAACATAACTTAGAGGCTATCCTCTGACCTGCCTGGATATCATGACCGTACAAAATGTTAGCACCCTTCCTGCTTTTAAACCACATGGTGGGCCCGTAACCCACAGTTCCACAGGATCGAAACCTGACTCTCATATACATCCCTTTTTTCCAAAATTGTTCCTCGCCCTTGGCTTCGTATGTAAATCACAAGCCACCTACCTATGAACTATTCTAGTATCAGACGCAATACTTATACCCATTGATCCGAACCCCTTTCACCCTCTGTTTCAGGCAACAAACAATTGCCTACCCGCTTGAACCTTCTTATTGCACCTTCTTACCTTGCTCCCAATGAATTTATTGAATTTCAACCCGAGAGATGCATCTATGCCACATTCACTGAGATAGACCCCAGGTACCTATCTTGTGTTGAGCTCTGTCCTTCCCGAGTCTTTCCCCCTTACTCCACCCCTTAAATCTCGGGATGTGATTTCTTGTGGTGGAGGAGAATTGTCATGTTCGGATAATTAAGCTACAGTAACCCTCTACTAATGAGGCCACATCACCATGGTTACTGTTGATAAACTCTCGTTGATTCAAACCCCGTTGAAATTCTAATTTAAAATCAAGTCAAACTATAAAAGTTTTAAAATGTCAAAACTAAAATGTTCATAATGTTGCAATTAATCACTGAGTAATTGTCATTGGGACCAACCTCTTTTGGATTCCCAAAGTGCCCCTAGAATTTTATTTAATGGTCCAACAACTTTTAAATTTGGCCTTTTCAATTTCTAAAAATGGTTAGACAACTCCTTTTGTCCTCAAACTTTTTGTGACTGCTAAAAATAATGCGCTTGATTTATGTGACAAGTCTCATATCTAACAAAACTCATTTAGTTTTATAGTTTAATAGAAAACAATAGCTAAAATTGAAAAAAATAAAATGTGAAAAAGGAAAAGAAACAACCCCCCCACGCTGGACCAGCCGGCACAGCTAGCCAACCGGCTGGCCCAGCCGCCCCCTTCTGGCCTACAAGGCCACCCCGACCCAAACCCTAGCGATACCCACTCTCTCCCGCACGATCCCCCACTCTCCCTTGTTCCCTCCTCGCGCCGTCACCCACGACACACACACGCAGGCATACAGGGGAGGGGCGCATTTGTTCGAACCCCTCCTCCCGATGCGTCTACGCCCGAAGGCCGCTGCCGAGCACCGCCCCTCTCGATCTTCGGCCTCGCGCCGCCGCTGACCAGCGCCATCATGCCTAACTGCTTTGCCTTCCCCATCCTCATCGACTACAAAGAATGGATAGAGACTGGACCCACTACAACCTCGGCATCGACTGCTTCTTCCTGACGGCCGCCGTCACCATTGTCGGTCGATCTCCTCCCTTAGCGCCTTCCCGACCTCGCCGAGCTCGTCCACGGCCTCCCCGGGGTGAGCAGCACCTGTTCCCCTTCCTCCTCTTTGGTTTCTTGCCGTTTAGCCACCGTCCCCGCATTTCGGCCACCATGTCCTGTCCGCCATAGCCCCCGCTCCCGTACGCATTCGCGTCGTTCCCTAGCCCCGCCCAGGCACTCCCCTGCACCCACCTGCGCCGACCCTCGCTCGCTAGCCGCATCCGTGCCCGCGCCTCACTTTAACCCACTGCGCTCGCCCGTGCTGCTCTGCTGCCACGGCTGTTGCTCTGTCTACTGCTGCCGCTGCCCACCGCTGCTCCGCCGCTGACCCCCACGCCCATTGCTCGCCATGGCTGTCGGCGTCCTCCTGCCTCATGCTGGTCCTGGTCAGGAGGGGCTGCCCAACCCCTGGCCCTGTGCCGATGACGAACCGGGCCAATGCCCACTGTTTAGAGCAAAAGAAAAATGAAATATGGAAATAAAAATAATAATTAATTAGTAATATAATTAATTAAGTTAATTGGCCTACTTAGTTAGTGTAATTACCTAGTTAGTTGATTAAATATATTAGTTAGTTAACACATTCAATGACAAATGGGCCCCATCGTCCCTTTTGACCAGTCAACCCAGTCAAAGTTGATTGTTGATCATGCAGACTAAGTACGCCATGGCCCCTCCTATCAGTTGCATGTGCATGTTGCTGGGTACACTTCTGTGTATCCGTAGCAATTTAGCTATTTAATATTTTCGAATTAATTTAAATCAGGAAACCTTAAAAACTTTGAAAAATCATTTAAAATAATCCGTAACATAGATGAAAAAGTTCTATAATGAAAGTTGCTCAGAAAGACGAGACAAATCCGAATACATAGTCTGTTCGTCTGCCACACGTCCCTAGAATAGCAAACATGCAACCGCCCCCTCCGATTCATCTGTCCGTAAATGCCGAACTTTGGGAAAACTTTCCCGGATGTTATGCCCCTTCACCGATATTGAGTAGCAGTGCGCTAGAACATGCCTAGCGCTGCTTATTGTCTTGTCATGCATAGTATTGCACTTGTTTTCTCTGTATTTATTGTTTCTCCCCTCTTCTCTCTGGTAGACCCCGAGACCACTGCCTATGCCACTATGATCGACTACGTCGACGATGAACCTCCTTCCCTTTCAGCGGAGCTTCCCGGCAAGCCCCCCTTTGATCATCCCGATATCGCCCATTCCGATCTCTCTCTTGCTTGCATTAGATTTTGCTACTGCAATTGATTGCTCCTATTCTGATGCATATCCTACTTTTGTAACCTGCTTATCGTTACCTACCTTCTTATCCTAAACTGCTTAGTATAGGTTGGTTAGTGATCTATCAGTGACCCCCACCTTGTCCCTAGTGCCCCTGCTTCATCATCTATGACTTGACCAATGTGATCAACGACCATAGCCCGACACCTCACATCACCAAACACCCCCTTAGTTGTACGACTCTGCATAGTTACTATCGAGTGTCAATGGTGATACCTCATAACGCACTCCTGATGATAACTCTATAGTGTAGTTATTCGGTCGTGATCATCGAGGGTGATTCCTCCTTCACCATTCCCGATACGACTCTGTTGTGCAACACCTCAAGTGTGAACCTCGAGGGTGATTCCTCCAAAGTTCAGCTTGACGATTACATTGAGTGGACTCCCTTGAGGGTGATTTATTGGGTTTTCCACCTTGATGTTTTGGACACATGGTTACCTGGACTTTACTTGAGACCTTTTTTAAAGTCGGGTCGGCCCTGAGGGGTACCCACGAGTTGATGTGAAAGTCGGGGTGGGCCTGGAAAGCACCCGCGAGATAATTACATGGCACGACTGGACATTCTGGGCCCTTGGCATAAGTCCACGAGACGGGGCGACAGGGTCACATCAATCGTGAGTCTTTGCTCGTCTCCACGAGCTCCTAATACACTAAAGGTTTGGGTATTTGTTCAGAGTTGGCCACTGGCCTTTACGCACTAACCACCACACGGGAACAGTTATGTGCACTCGGTGTCGTAGTATCAGCCGAAGCTTTCTCAGATTTCTAGTTCAGCATTGTGGGCATGTCGGGCCTATGCCATCCATGATGAAGTGGTGCTCGTCCCGGCACATCGCATAACGACCTGGAGTGCAATGGGCGATGGGCCCAAGACCCCGGAGTGCTTAGGATGTAGACCGGCAGGGACCTCTTTGGTGAGCCAAGGTAGCGCTGCAACATGTTGATCTTCCGAGGCCGGGCATGGACCCAAGAAAGTGTGTCTGGCCAGAGTAATCAAGCGTGTTGGGTAATGTGGTGCACCCCTGCAGGGAAGTTATCTATTCGAATACCGTGTCCACGATAATGGACGTTTAGACATGTGTCCTAATCTATTACAACTAGAACTGGTTACTTGAGAGATGAGATGGATATGTTGGCTCTAGGATTGTTTTATCGCAGGGAGTCGAGGAGGGACATCTGGGCGTTAAAGCTACAACATGTTTATTAAATATAAACTACTATTCTATACTCTTGTGAATGCTGCAAGATGCTTGGAGCTGCTTGAAGATGGTAGTCTTTGATAGGCTAGGCCTTCCCCTCTATTATGGCATTCTGCAGTTTAGTTCACAGATACAACTCTTCCATTTGATACCAATGCATACTTAGTATAGATCTGATGCTTGCGAGTACTTTGGATGAGTACTCACGGTTGCTTTGCTACCCTTTTCCCCTTTCTTCTTTTCGGTTGATGTGTCCAGGTGGTGGATCCAAGGATCCAAATGCCACCTCTTCGTCTACTACTACATGGAGACCACCGATGACCACGAGTAGTTATGAGGTCCTGATGAGGACATAAATACCATTGTTACACCCACAGCCCTGCTGCTATACATACTGGATAAATTACTAGAGCTCGCGCACGCCAATTGAATTATCAAGTACTTTTGTTTCTTGGTAACAATTCTAATGTTCATGAGAATATGATGCTGCCTAAATTGGATACATTTGTTTTGCTTACAAATGAAGGGCCTAGCTTGGACAAGAATGATGAACCTTGGAGCAAGTTCAAGCATGGAGATGATGGCATGCGCAAGGGGATCAAGAATGGAGTTACAAGTGATGATTTCAGGACTTTGAAGGCACCATAAGGAGTGCATGAAGCCTTGGACGAAATATACAAGATGCCACTTCATAAATTTCGTCCAGAGGCTATTCTAGGTGCTGCGTCACCTTATTATTGGGCCAGGCCCATGTATTTTCAAAATACTTAAGTATAGGCTGTTTTTATAGTCTGTATGTGTGGGGAAACAAGAGTTAGGGTTGGTTTCAGACCCCTCCTCCAAGGGCCACAAAATCCCCCCCCCCTCTTCCTCCATATATACAGCCCTTAGGGCGTCATTTAGACTTTGGGTTTTGTTTAAATTAAAAGTTCGCCATAGCTACAACTTCGCGTACTTTGTTTGTGTCCAACGACCAGACCAAGACATCACAGAACCCCACCTTCATTAATAAAGCTTTCCTCTTTTATTCGCAATATCCAGATTGCAATCTCAGTTTCTTGCTTGTTCTTCGTTTGCTCGCAGGAAATAGACCCTCGTGGTCAGGTTGATCATGCTCCAGCGTGGTCAATAACCCCTCGGAAATTGGTTTAGCGATTGCTAAGGTGTGACGTCTCGCACGTTCGTAGTCAGATCGTCAAGGTTGACTCCCACTGAAAACGATAGCCACCATCTCATCGAAACATCGGGACACATTTGCCTCTATCAAGTGGTATCAGATTTCCAGGTTGCTCGGTGAGATTTTACAGTTTTTCATAGTTTTGATCAAGTATGTTATTCATACCTACAGTCCACGAAAAAAGCCAAAAAAATTAGGGATAGTTCATCATATCCGAACCATTCTGAGCCTTTGCATTGTCTTTTCAGTATTTTGCTTTGTTGAATTTGCGGTTGCACCGTCATGTCTAGTTGCTGGTCTTAGAGTCTAGTCTTTTAGAGTTTTGAGTTCTGGTCATAAGTTGTCACGCCGCCGCCGCACCATCATCATCACCCCTGCCATCTACCACCACCGCTTATCCGCCATCGATCCGTCTCCATATACCACCACCAATCTGTATCCATATACCACCACCACTGCCATATCCTACCACCATATATCCACCACCAGTCCGAGTTCCTTTCATATTAGGTTTGTTTTCGAGATCCGTCTAATTTCCAATTCGTGTTTCCTTGCCTGAGTAGGTTTCGGGAAAAAATATTTAGGCCAAAATTTTCACAGGAATTTTTTTCCCTATCCTATTTTTAGGCTTTTCTGAGTCTTTTGAGCCACGTGCCATCATAGTGATTTTTTGTCGCACATTTTCGTCGTCGCTGCCTTGTTTTCCAGAAAAAAGTCAATTTCTTTCGTGCCCATCCTGTCAGTTTGACGAGGGAAGAGTTTTGAGACGCTCGCCATTATAGTGATTTTTCGCAAAAAAAAGAGGAGTGCCAAAAAAACAGAGCGAAAATAAAAGTTCCAGAGTGTGCTTCTCCCTTGTTTATGTGCAGCACTGTGGATTTTGGTAGTGTTCTAGGCTCGCGTCTCTCGCACTGTCTAGCATAGGACCAGCACAATACCATCGTATAGCGTTTATTCAACATTGCATATCTGAATTGATTATTGCTGACCCTTTTTGCTACCATATTATAAGCTTTCCCAGCTCCGCATACATCTATGTTGTGTGTTTGACTCTCCCTGGTAATCGCTCTATCCAAGATTTGAGATTTTTTACTACAACGGTTGCTGATCACGACCTGCTGCTTGGTAAGCACTGGTAAGAATTTGAGATTCGCTTGATGAATTTGTGACTGTCCACCACACCATCGCCACCACTTCCTAGTAGTCTGTAGGATCATATTCTTGTGTGTTTCTATTACTGCTAACCATGGCAGGATCACAAGCCGATGAGACTGACTGGGAGAACATGACGAATAAGGAGTTGCATGATAAATTTCACCAAATGATGAGTGCACAGGTGCAAGATGTGCTCAACAGATTTGAAGAGGCCATGGAGAAGATATATGTCATGGAGAAGATGTTCGAAACAAAGCTCGATAACAAGTTTAATGAATTGCTCGCGCGTCTTCGACCACCACCACCGGTTGCCCCTAACGCACCTCTACAACAACAACAACAACAACAACAACGTCGTTTTCCAAATGAAGTGGGACGAGCACAGTGCGTTCCCATTGACCCTGGGCAAAATTCTGGTGCCGCTGTTGATGCTTCTATCGCGCCTGCTGCTACTATAGAGCTGGAAGACCATTACCAGGATGAGGTTGATCAAAATCAGAACTACGTGCAACCACCAGCACCACCACCACCAGGTCGTCCTCAGGTATATCATTGCCACGGTAGGGCTGCACCATCATATGAGGTACGAGATCATGACCATCTTCCTAAACTGAAATTGAATATTCCACCATTTGAGGGTAGATATGTTCCTGATATATATCTTACTTGGGAGTTAGAAACTGAACAACGTTTTACATGTTTATAATATCCCGAGGAGAGATGTGTTCCTGCTGCTGTGTGTGCTGTCACTAGTTTTGCATGTGTTTGGTGGTCTAGGCATTGTAGATTATATCCTATTCCAGCTACTTGGGCTGCTTTGAAAACTGCTATCCGTACTCGTTGGGTTCCACCATATTATCAACGTGAATTACTTCAAAAATTGCAGCGTTTAAGACAAGGAAAAAATTCTGTAGAAGAATATTATCAGGAATTACAAACTGGCATGATTAGATGTGGTATTGTTGAGGAGAAGGAAGCTATGCTTGCATGTTTTATGGGTGGATTAAATAGAGAGATTCAGACTATTCTAGAGTATATGGGGTATACTAATATCACTCGTTTATTCCATCTTGCTTGTAAAGCTGAACGTGAAGTGCAGGATCGACAGGCATTGGGGCGAACTAACTTTTCTACAGGTCGATCTTCATCATGGACACCACGTGCATCCTCTACTTCCACTGCACCAGCATCTCTGTTAGGTGCCACCTCCATCCGTGATACAAGAAAGGAGGCACAACCACCACTATCTACCAAGAGCACACCTGCCGGACCTGCGCAGAGCTCTTCTTCTTCCATGGCATCAACAGGGCACACAAGTGATATTATTTGTCGTCGTTGTAAGGGAAGAGGACATTTTGAGAGAGAATGCAAATCTCAGCGTGTGATGATTGTTACTGAGGATGGTGGGTATGAGTCCGCTAGTGACTATGATGAGGATACTTTGGCTCTTATTACACATGAAGAACACGGTGGAGATGATTTTGATCATGAGACGCAATACATGGCTGCTGAAGATGCTGACAGGTATGATTGTTTAGTTGCTCAATGTGTTTTGAGTGTGCAGGTTACACAAGCTGAGCAAAACCAGAGGCATAATTTGTTCCATACAAAGGGAGTTGTGAAGGAACGTTCTGTTTGCGTCATCATAG
The DNA here is from genome assembly GCF_018294505.1 of Triticum aestivum. Classification (NCBI taxonomy): domain Eukaryota; kingdom Viridiplantae; phylum Streptophyta; class Magnoliopsida; order Poales; family Poaceae; genus Triticum; species Triticum aestivum. Next base: position 261,069,775 of record NC_057803.1, on the reverse strand, counting down.
ATGGAGGGAGCTGCAATAACTTGGCTAGCATGGAGGTGGTGGAGAAGCTATCTCTCACCAAAGACCACATCCACATCCTTACTACATCCAATGGTTCAACAACAGCGGCAAGGTTAAGGTAGCACATAATGTTCGTGTGCATTTTAGTATCCCTACATATGCTGATTATGTGGATTGTGATGTGGTACCTATGCAAGCATGTTCCTTATTACTTGGTAGACCATGGAAATTTGATAAAAATTCTGTTCACCATGGTAGAAACAATCAGTATACTCTTGTTCATAAGGATAAAAGTATTACTTTGCTTCCTATGACTCCCGATTCCATTTTGAAAGATGATATTAATAGAGATAATAAAGCAAAACAGGAGAAAAATAAGAGTGAAAATCAGATTGTGGGAAAAGAATTTGAGCAACAAATGAAGCCTAATAATAAACCATCTAGTGTTGCTTCTGAAATTAAATTGAAAAGTTCATGTTTACTTGCCACCAAATCTGATATTGAAGATCTAGATTTTTACAAGTCTGTTTGGTATGCTTTTGTGTGCAAAGAGGCATTATTTTCATTCGAGGACGTGCCTTCCTCTTTGCCTCCTGCTGTCACTAACATTTTGTAGGAGTTCGCTGGCGTCTTTCCACAAGACGTGCCACCGGGATTACCACCTATTCGAGGGATTGAGCATCAAATTGACTTAATTCCCGGTGCATCATTACCCAACCGTGCTCCATACCGTACCAATCCAGAGGAGACGAAGGAGATTATGCGTCAAGTACAAGAACTGCTCGACAAAGGTTATATACGCGAATCCCTTAGTCCTTGTGCTGTTCCTATCATTTTAGTGCCGAAAAAGGATGGTACGTCGCGTATGTGCGTTGATTGTAGAGGCATTAATAATATTACTATTCGTTATCGTCATCCTATTCCTAGGCTAGATGATATGCTTGACTAGATGATATGCTTGATGAATTGAGTGGCTCTACAGTATTCTCCAAAGTTGATTTGCGTAGTGGATACCATCAAATTCGTATGAAATTGGGAAATGAATGGAAAACAACATTTAAAACTAAGTTTGGATTATATGAGTGGTTAGTCATGCCTTTTGGGTTAACTAATGCACCTAGTACTTTCATGAGGTTAATGAACGAAGTTTTACGTGCTTTCATTGGACGATTTGTGGTAGTTTACTTTGATGACATATTGATTTATAGCAAATCTTTGGAGGAACATTTGGAACATTTACGTGATGTGTTTATTGCTCTACGTGATGCACGTTTGTTTGGTAACCTTGGAAAGTGCACCTTTTGCACTGACCAAGTATCTTTTCTTGGCAATGTTGTTACTCCACAGGGAATTGAAGTTGATAAAGCCAAGATTGAAGCTATTGAGAGTTGGCCGCAGCCCAAAATGGTCACAGAAGTGAGGAGTTTCCATGGCCTCGCTGGTTTCTATAGGCGTTTTGTGAGAGATTTCAGCACCATTGCTGCACCTCTCAACGAGCGTAAAAAGAAGGATGTGCCTTTTGTTTGGGGTATGCAGAGGAAGAAGCCTTTACGGTATTCACGCATGCTAATTTACTCCAACTTCCTGATTTTAATAAGACTTTTGAGCTTGAATGTGATGCTAGTGGAATTGGATTAGGAGGTGTGTTATTACAAGATGGCAAACCTGTTGCATACTTTTCTGAAAAATTGAGTGGGCCTAGTCTGAACTATTCTACTTATGATAAAGAATTATATGCTCTTGTTTAGACCTTAGAAACATGGCAATATTATTTATGGCCCAAGGAATTTGCTATACATTCTGATCATGAATCTTTGAAACACATTAAAAGTCAAGAAAAACTGAACCATAGACATGCTAAATGGGTTGAATTAATTGAGACTTTCCCTTATGTCATTAAACACAAGAAGGGTAAAGAAAATGTTATTGCTGAGGCATTGTCTCGTCGTTATACTATGCTTTCACAACTTGACTTTAAAATATTTGGTTTGGAGACCATCAAAGATCAATATGTGCATGATACTGAATTTAAAGATGTATTGCAGAATTGTAAGGAAGGGAGAACTTGGAACAAGTTCGTTCTTAACGATGGATTTGTGTTTCGTGCTAACAAGTTATGCATTCCAGCTAGCTCCGTTCGTCTTTTGTTGTTGCAGGAGGCGCATGGAGGAGGATTAATGGGACACTTTGGCGTCAAGAAGACGGAGGATATACTTGCTACACATTTCTTTTGGCCAAAGATGAGATGGGATGTTCAGCGTTTTGTTGCTCGCTGCACTACATGTCAAAAAGCTAAGTCACGACTCAATCCTCATGGTTTATATATGCCTTTGCCTGTGCCTAGTGTTCCTTGGAAGGATATATCTATGGACTTTGTTTTAGGTTTACCTCGAATGAAGAAGGGGAGGGATAGCATATTTGTTGTCGTGGATAGGTTCTCGAAAATGGCACACTTTATACCATGTCATAAAAGCGATGATGTTGTTAATGTTGCTGATTTGTTCTTTCGTGAAATTGTTCGCTTGCATGGTGTTGTAACACCCCGGATGTAACTTGCCATATTTGTACTCCAACTCTTGCCATTTCCGGCTTTAAGTTATGATTTTTCCCTTCGTGGTTGGGTTTGTCTTCGTTTTGCATTTTGTTCAAGTCATGCATTTCATATCATGTCATCATGTGCATCTCATTTGCATACGTGTTCGTCTCATGCATCCCAGCATTTTCCACGTTGTCTGTTTTGCGATCCGACACTCCTACGTCCTCTGGCGTCCCCTTTTTCCTATTTTCATGTGAGGGTGTTAAACTTTCTCAGAATGGACCAAGATTTGCCAAGCGGCCTTGGTACACCACCGGTAGACCGCCTGTCAAGTTTCGTGCCATTTGGAGTCCGTTTGATACTCCAACGGTTAACCGGGGAACTGTAAAGGCTTAGTGTGCGTTGCAGCCCAACACCCCTCCAAGTCATCCCACAAACCCATCCATACCCCCTCCATCCTCTCGGCCGTTCAATGACGATCACGTGGCCGAAAACCGCACCTCATTTGGACTCTCCTAGCTCCCTCTACCTATAAATATGTGCACCCCTCTCAAATTCCGGGTCCCGAAACCCTAAATTTCCCCTCCGCGCCCCCGGACACATCTGGGCGACGCCGGACAAATCGCGCCGCTGCCCCGCTCTAGTGAACCGCCGCCATGTGTCCCCGTCCGCTCCGCGCTGCCGCGGCCCGCCCGAGCACGCGGGAGGCCCGCGCAGGCCCGTTCGGCCGTCTCCCACAGGTTCGCCGCTCGCCGCCGCCCGGATCTC
>NC_057803.1:261037636-261065911 GCF_018294505.1 Triticum aestivum | reverse complement strand
GCCTCTGGCCGCCACGCCACCGCACCGTGCCGGTGACCACGCCACCGCGCCGCGCCTCCTCTCCGGCGTCCTACCACAGCTCCGACCATACTCTCTGGCGACCGCGATGACATCTCCGGCCACATCGTTTTCCGCGCTCCCCGATCCAGATCTGAAACCCTAGGTTGACCCCGGTTTTTCCCTAAGTCCCTAACATTTTCAGCTCATGTTCATTGCATAGTAACTTCCTGCTCGTAACTCCGTTTTGGGCGTGCAATATATCAAAATGTTCATCATGATGTGCTCTTCATTTTGTTCCATTGTGACCTGCTTGTTTGAGTGCATCTTGATGCCAAAATTGTTGATGCAAGAGTGCTATAAAATGTTAGTTCCTGTTACTTAGCAGATTATGAGCATTTGTCATTTTTGCTACATTTGTTGTGTGCTTCCTATGGGCATGAGCTCTACATGTGTTTTGGGCTATGCCATGCCATCTTTACAGGGGTGTATGCCATGTATTTTTGTCATCAATGTGGTGACTAGCACAAGAATGCAAAGTAGTTCTCGTGATATTGCTGATTTCAGGGACTTTGAATTTCACTAAGTCATTTCCCTGCTGTTATTTCAGAGATCCATGCTTCTTTTGAGTATGTTTAGTATGGATGATTTGGGCATATGATTGTGCTATATCCATCCATGTCCCTGTTTGCATTTATGGAGTGCCCTATCATGACTCAATCTTGCTCTACTTTTGCTATAAAATGTTCCAGGCAGATTGTTTACATGTTAATAAATTTTGCCAAGGTTGTTGTATTTGATCCATGCATGCTATGATCTTGTTCTTGCCATGGTTAGTTTATTGAACATGTATTCTTGCTGTTAGTATGCTTAGCTTGTCATGAAATGCCTTGTGTTGAGTGCATCGAGCGCACAAACGTGCCTTCATAACTCTGTTTTTGCCAGGTCTATTTTTCTGCTAAGTCTGAATCTGTTAACGAAACTTGCTATGTTTACATGGGTGCCATCATATCTTCTGATCCTTTTTGGCTTATGGTCAGTAAGGGACTTCTGTTATATGCTTTGAGTAGATTCATGCCATGCCTTGCTTTGCTATGTCATGTTCCTGTAGCATGTAGTTTGCTTGCTCTAAACATTGCTTCCTGATGTTAATTCCTGACATGTTAGTATTTTCACTAAGTTTGTGAAGCTGATATCTTTTGCCCTTTTGCCATGCTTGTTTGAACCTGCTCTTGTGTGATTTAGTCGTAGATCAGTGTTCATCTTTTGTCAAGCATCTTGAGTAGATCACTGCCATGTGCTTTGTTGCTATGTTGGGAGTGCAGTAGCTTAGTTTCTTGTTGCATTCTAGATGGCATCGTGTTGTTAATGGTAGAATTGTGCCATTACTGTTTTTCTTGCCATTTGCATACCGTGCATCCGTTTTCGGTGAGCTTTACATGGATTTCGACAGAAATCAACTCATCTTTCCAGAGGCGCACTTGGTTTGCCAAGTTAAGGCCTGGTTCAATCTTTTCCTCCCGGAGCATGCATATGCATGGCATATCACATCCTGCATATCATGCTATGTTTTGCATCATGTTGCTTGCGCATTGCATCGTGATTGATTGTTGGTCTTTTGCTTGTGTTCTTGCCTTGGGTAGAGACGGGAGACGAGTTCATGATCGAGGAACCCGTTGAGTACGCTTACGAGGATCAAGCTTACGTCAACTCGGAGAACTTTGCAGGCAAGATGACCATACCCTTAAAATCACTTCTATCTTTGCTTGCTAGTTGCTCGCTCTATTGCTATGTCGCGATACTCACCACTTGCTATATCATGCCTCCCATATTGCCATGTCAATCCTCTAACCCACCTTTCCTAGCAAACCATTGTTTGGCTATGTTACCGCTTTGCTTAGCCCCTCTTATAGCGTTGCTAGTGCAGGTGAAGATGGAGTTTGTTCCTTGTTGGAACATGTTTATTTTTTGGGATATCATTATTATATCTTGTTTACTATAATGCATCTATATACTTGGTAAAGGGTGGAAGGCCCGACCTTATGCCTGGTGTTTTGTTCCACTCTTGCCGCCCTAGTTTCCGTCATACCGGTGTTATGTTCCTTGATTTTGCGTTCCTTACGCGGTTGGTTTATAATGGGAACACCTTGACAGTTCGCCTTGAATGAAACTCCTCCAGCAAGGCCCAACCTTGGTTTTACCATTTGCCACCTAAGCATTTTTCCCATGGGTTTCGCAGACTCAAGGGTCATCTTTATTTTAAACCCCCGGGCCAATGCTCCTCTTAGTGTTTGTCCAAAACAGAGCCACTTGCAGCGCCACCTCGGGGAAACTTGAGGGTCGGTTTTAGTTGTACGTAGTGTTCATCCGGTGTGCCCTGAGAACGAGATATGTGCAGCTCCTATCGGGATTTTTCAGCACATCGGGCGGCTTTGCTGGTCTTGTTTTACCATTGTCGAAATGTCTTGTAACCGGGATTCCGAGTCTGATCGGGTCTTCCTGGGAGAAGGAATATCCTTCGCTGACCGTGAGAGCTTGTGATGGGCTAAGTTGGGACACCCCTGTAGGGTTTTGAACTTTCGAAAGCCGTGCCCGCGGTTATGGGCAGATGGGAATTTGTTAACATCCGGTTGTAGAAAACCTGACATTTAACTTAATTTAAAATGAATTAACTGCGTGTGTAGCCGTGATGGTCTCTTTTCGGCAGAGTCCGGGAAGAGAACATGGTCTTGTGATATGCTTGGACATAAGTAGTTTTAGGATCACTTCTTGATCTTTATAGCTTCTCGACCGTGCTTTGCTTCTCTTCTCGCTCTTATTTGCATAAGTTAGCCACCATATATGCTAGTGCTTGCTGCAGCTCCACCTCACTACCTTTTCCTACCCATAATCTTAAATAGTCTTGATCATGAGGGTGTGAGATTGCTGAGTCCCCGTGACTCACAAATTACTTCCAAAAACCAGATGCAGGTGCCGATGATGCCAGTGCGGGGACGCGACCGAACTCAAGTGGGAGTTCGACGAGGACTCAGGACATTACTATGTTCCCTTTCCAGACGATCAGTAGTGGAGCCCAGTTGGGGGTGATCGGGATCTATGCATTTGGGGTTGTCTTTATTTTGGTTCCGTAGTCGGACCTTGATTGTATTCTGGATGATGTAATGCTATGTTTATGTATTTTGTGAAGTGGCGATTGTAAGCCAACTCTTTATCCCCTCTCTTATTCTGTACATGGGATGTGTAAAGATTACCCCTCTTGCGACATGCCTACTATGCAGTTATGCCTCTAAGTCGTGCTCCGACACGTGGGAGATATAGCCGCATCGTGGGTTTTACAAGTTGGTAATCAGAGCCTTCCCCGACTTAGGAGCCCTCTGCTTGATCGAATTGCTGACGCTGTTGAGTCTAAGAAAATGTTTTGAGTCTTATAGGTTTATATATATTGGAGAGTAGGATTCTTTTTACTCCTCAGTCCCTTCGTCGCTCCGGTGAGGCCTCCTGACGTAGAGTTTGGACTCTTCTCTCCTCAAATTTCATGAATTTTTTTAGGATCACGCGGGTATCTTGGAACCATTTCAATGGTTTTGTGACGAGAACATTGTTCTTGGTGCCTCCTGATATTTAGGGGTTGTGGCAGTGTCCTGGGGAGTTGAGCTCCAGGTGTTGTCGTCACAATTTTATTGTTGCAGTTCTGGAATACCTGAGTTCGCCGACATCGAAAATCTCCTTTATGCAGTTGTTGGTGAGATAACCTCGATGCCACCCAGTACTGGGGCGGGAGTTCAAGAGTATTGCCATAACTCGTATAACGGATGCTTTTCGAAGGTTGAGGTAAATGATTTCTGAAGGTTTCTTGGTTATGTGTTGAAGGATGGATACAACTGGATGTAGGATTTGCTAGTTTTGGGTGAGATATTATGCTTCCCCTGTATCCCCAACACCTGATTGCATAACCAGAAAGTTTCGGGAGTTTCATAGGTGGGAATTTTTGTAGCTCTAGAATTTCTTTCCGCATATATTTGGTTTGTGATTGGGTCATCCTTACCAATTATTTGTTCATATTTGTACCTTGTTGTTTTATTCATCTACCTTTATCTAAGTGGCTTCTCAACTTTATGGAAGTATGATCATTTACTTTGGAATTCATTCGTTCATCCTTGTTCGAATGTTAAGGCTATATGTTGCAATTTTGATCCATTGATTCAGCTTGAATATATGTCTTTCAAGATGCTAACGGATGTCACCCTCTTCAGGACGGCTCCTCCAACGCGTCAGAATCCAGAACCTCCGCCACCACCTCCACCTTCGGAGGCATGGCAAGCTGTCATGGGCGCCACCAACACCAACACGCAGATGCTTTTGCAACTCTTGCAAGAGCGCAACCAAGGAAATCAAGGCCAAGGCAACAATCAAGCTCAGTTTGCTACCCTCAGTCAGTTCCTCGCAAACCAACCGAAGTCCTTCAGTAACTGTGTTGAGGCCACAAACGCTGACGATTGGCTCGTGGATATCTGCAAACATTTTGAGTGTAGCAATGTCAGGCCGGAGGACTTTGTTAAGTTTGCTTCGTTCAAACTCAAAGAACCAAGCTGTTTCTGGTTGCCTCCTCCTTCGTTCTGTCAGCCTTACCAACAGAAGAGTAAAGGTGGCAATGGATCTTCCCACCCAGCCAACCCAGGCTATCAGAACAAAGCTTTGTCTCATGCTCCAAGGTCAAGTGAACCGTATCACCGTCCACTCTCAGAGGTTACTCGCAACAAGTGTCAGCAGAAAGGGCACTATGCGAACAAATGCTTCAACCAGAGGCGCCTTCCGCCTCCTCCTCCTGTGAGATCTGCCAGCAATGCAATGGTCAAGCATAATTCTAAGTTTCCAAAGGTCAACATGATTAAACACAACTCAGGCAGAGGACTCTTAAGAAATGATCATGGGTAATCTTCCTGTTAATGATATTCCTGCAGAAGTCCTTTTTGATACTGGTGCATCGCTTTCTTTCATTTCAAGACCTTTTGTTGCCAAGCACGAGTTTGTGACAGAAAAGATTCCTTCCCCGTTGAAGATTGTGTCCCCAGGCAAGCAAATGACATCTAACAATTGCGTCCCGGATGTGTCTATCAAGATGGGCGACTATAGGTTTATGTCCTCTCCAATTGTTCTTGGTAACTTGGATATTGATCTAATTCTCGGCATGGGTTGTCTTTCTAAGCACAAGGCTCAACTTGATTGTGCTGCCAGGCAGATTCAATTAACACACTCGTCTGAGGATGTGATCATCTCTGCCACTCGTGACGATACCATTCAACTATTTTCTCTCAATAAGAAGGGCGAGTTGAATGCCATCTCTCAGATTCCAGTCGTCTGTGAATATCAAGACGTCTTTCTAGAAGAGCTTCCAGGAATGCCTCCTCACCGACCAGTTGAATTCGTCATCGATTATGTGTCTGGCACGGAACCTGTTTGTAAACGTCCTTACAAGCTTGGACCAGAAGAGTTGAAGGAGCTGAAGAAACAACTCTATGTACAAGAGTGTATGGGTCAAATCCGACCGAGTTCTTCTCCATGGTGTTGTGGTGTTCTTTTTGTCAAGAAGAAGGATGGCATGGACCGACTCTGCGTCGACTATCTTCCATTGAACAAGAAGACAATTAAGAACAAGTACCCACTTCCCAACATCAATGAGCTATTCAAACGACTCAAAGGTTCTCAAGTATTCTCCAAGCTTGACCTCCGTATGGGCTATCATCAGATTCACATTCATGAACAAGATATCCCCAAGACAACATTCAGAACAAGCTATGGTTCTTATGAATACACTGTCATGTCTTTCGGCCTTGTCAATGCTCCTCCAATGTTCTCTCGCATGATGAACTTCATCTTCAACCCTTACATAAATGATTTCGTCTTGGTGTATCTCGATGACATTTTGGTCTTTTCCAAGAACAAGGAGGATCATGCCAAGCATTTGAGATTGGTGCTGGACAAACTCAAAGAACATCAATTCTATGCGAAGTTTTCAAAGTGCGAGTTTTGGCTTGATGAGGTTCTCTACCTTGGGCATATCATCTCCGCCAAGCGCATAGCTGCTAATCCTGAGAAGGTGTCTGCAATTGTGAATTGGGAACCACCTCAGAATGTGAAGCAGCTCCGCAGTTTCCTTGGGCTTGCAAGCTATTGTCGAAGATTCGTTGATAATTTCTCTAAGATTGCAAAGCCTCTTTCCAACCTCCTTTAGAAGCATGTGAAGTATGTATGGACGCCTGAATGTAACGTGGCTTTCAACACCCTCAAAGAGAAGCTAGTCACAGCTCCAGTTTTGACTCCACCTGATAAATCCAAACCATTCGAAGTTTTTTGTGATGCTTCCCTGCAAGGTCTCGGTGATGTGTTAATGCAAGAGAAGAAAGTTGTGGCCTATACCTCTCGCCAGTTGAAGCCCAACGAAAAGAACTACCCCACTCATGACCTCGAGTTGGCGGTAGTTGTCCATGCTCTTTTAACATGGAGGCATCTCTTGTTGGGAAGGAAAGTGGACATCTTCACTGATCATAAGAGTCTCAAGTACATCTTCACTCAACCCAACCTCAACCTCAGGCAGACTCGTTGGGTCGAGATGATTCAAGAGTATAATCCGAGTATCGAATATACTCCAGGCAAGGCCAATGTCATCGCACACGCTTTGAGCAGGAAGGCTTACTGCAACAGTTTGATTCTCAAGCCCTTCCAACCGGATCTTTATGAAGCTTTCCGCAAATTGAATCTCCAAGTTGTTCCTCAAGGATTTATTGCCAACCTCCAAGTCTCTCCTACTTTGGAAGATCAGTTTCGTGAGGCATAACTTCTTGATGCAATAGTGAAGAAGGTGAAGAATGGGATTGCTAAGAGCCAATCCAAGTACAAGTGCTATCGCCTTGATGACAAAGATACTCTATTCTTCGAGGATCGAATTGTGGTTCCTAAGTGTCGGGGATATACCCGCGGTATGACCTGGCTGGAGTTGTAAACCGGCTGGGACTTGGTAAACCGGCGGATGGTAAACCGGCGGAGAGTCAAGACAGATGGCTAAGACAGACGGTAAACCGGCAGACAGTGCTAAACCGGTAGACAATGTTAAACCGGCAGAACAATGTTAAACCAGCAGATGTTAAAGAAGCCCAGGAAGGGAAGTCAAAATAGTTTAAGTTAAAGTCTGAGTTGGACTCCACATGTAACCCGCCCCTTCAACATATATAAGGAGGGGCAGGGCTCCTCAAAGGGGGAGAAGCAAGAAACAATCTCTAGGGCTAGACACAACTAGAGGAGAGCCGGTTTACGGCGACTCCTTCATGATGATAATGAGATCTAGCCTCAAACACCATGTAGGGTTGTTACCGGATGATGTTTCCCGGGGCCCGAAGCTGTCTAAACCCTTGTCTTGTGTTGTGTCTCTCGATTCCACTCAACCCCTCTCAAGCTACCACATAGATGCGTTGGCCTCGGAACTAAGTCCTCACTCTAAGGACATCTGACGTGACAATTCCACGACACTAAGGGTGATCTACATAAAGTCATTATGAACGAGGCTCACAATTCACTCCTATCTATTCATCCTGGAAGTACAGAGATGTACCATGACCTCAAGCAGTCGTATTGGTGGACTTGAAAGAAGCGAGAAATTGCTCAGTTCGTGAATGAATGTGATGCATGCAGGAGAGTGACAGCACAAGACCAACGGCCAGCTGGTCTCCTCCAACCTCTTGCCGTTCCAGAAGGGAGTTTGACCATATTGAGATGGACTTCGTGACTGGTTTTCCCAAGTCCAAACGTGGAAATGATGCTATCTTTGTTGTCATCGACAAGCTTACTAAAGTTGACGGAGTAATTGACCACGGGTACCCCGAAGACGGCAAGACAATATTTCAAGACATCGGGGCTAGCAAAGCCCCTCAGTCCGACTGCCCGGCTGCTCCTCCCGGCTCCCTGTCCGACTGCTCTGCCCAGCCGGCTGCCGACTGCAGCCTGACCCGACACCGACAAGACCCCAACGAGATGGCCATACCGCGAACAAGACAACCGTACCGTGACGCCATCATGTACAGTGTCACTTGTCCCTGGGCACTATTTATGAAGTGACCCAGGGGACAAGCATGACACCCCACCATGCCCCCTTGTTCCCATGCCACTACCTAGCTTACTTCCTAAGCTACCCACATAGCTTACGTATCAAGCTAGCCATGCCTATATAAGCTAGCAAACACGCATCCATCCCCACACTCACGTATGGGCACACACACAAGAAAATAGCTAGCAAGCTAACTAGATATCCATCCATCCATCCATCCACATGAGCACACACCACACCACACATGCATGGCCTTCTGGCCACTAGCTCACTCGGCCACGAGCATGCATGCCCGAGCATTCATACACACATATACGAGGCCAGATGCCGGCAGCACTGACCTCAGATACAGCTCCAGGAGTACTTTGTATTGCCCGATGTACACCCCAGATATATACTCAGACATGCAGGAGTAGGGGTATTATCTTTCCGGAGAGCCCCGAACCTGGGTAAACTAGCGCGTGCTACTCACATACCCGCTCACGGTCCTATCAGCAGTAGTCTTACCCACACACTAAGCCCTTGTGGCATCTGTCGACTCGCAAGACCCCCGTGAGAATACCACGACAGTTGGTGCCCACCATGGGGCAGTACTACTACTACGCTACCACGCTGCTGGTGGTTTCGCAGTCCGTGTGGGACCACTTTCGTCATCACCGCGACGTCGCCGTCGTCTCTCCGGTAGCGCTCTGGGGCCCAGCGTCAACACGCCCTCAGAGCAGCCGCGAGGGGCTGCGCGTCCTCGCCATCGGCCTCTTCATCTTCATCATCGCGGCATCGTGCCGCCTCTCCGGTAGCGGTCGGGGGCTCGACATCGACATGCCCCCGGAATGGCCAAGAGGGGCGGCGTGACCTCACCATCGGCCTCGCCCTCTTCATCACCACCGCAACGCCGGCCGTCCGTCCGCGCGCGTGCCGTGCGCGGGGCCTTGCCTCGGTCGGCCGTGTTCATCTATGCGCCGCTCGCGTCTGTTCCCCTCCGTGTTGTGTCTTGCGTCGGCTGAAACGCGCGTTCGTCCCTCCACATATCATTTATGCAAGCTAGCTAGCTACTAAGTCAACCAGTCAAACCATAGTCATACACATCCCAAATAATGCATGTACACAAGCCGTACATGCCCCATACACTACTCAGGCAATAGTCTGATGATGGCTATTCGCAAGTCAGATGCAAGATAGGCACGACTTGGACACTAACGACAAACCCCGGCTTTGGCTCCGACCGTGCGTTGTCACAGTTCACGGACGGCCGCCTCCAGCTCCCTTGTCGTTGCATCTGCTTCACCTGGCGTCGTCCCCGTCGCCGCTCCTGCGCTGCAAAGCCTCTGTCCACACCGCCATGCATCTCGCGCGGCGTCCGCTGATCCGCGCCCGCGGTCCGGCCGCTCCGTGACGCGCCTTCTCTCCTGCCGCGTCATCCACGCATGGGCTTGGGCGCCCCATGCCCCGGTGCCTGCCGCCAGCCCCGCTCCGCCGGATTCCCGGGTCGCCCGCCGGTCGGCCCCGCTCCAGCCGGCAACCGCGCGCACTACCGGCTCCCCCGCGCCCTGGACCGCCTGCTCCGCTCCCGCTGCACCGGCTGCAGCTCCCTGCCGCCTCCCCGCGCCGGTTCGGCCGCGCACGTCCGCCTCCGCACCGCTCCGCTCGGCCGCCTGCGCCTCAACGTGCCTCCGCACCGCCCTCGGGCTCGGCCTCCCGCGGCCGCTGCGCTCCGCCGGCGCCGTCCCGCGCCGCTGCTGGTCCTCTGCCGGGTTCGTGCGCGCCGGCCACTGTCGGGTCCGGCTCCGCCCGTCCTCGCTGCCACGCGGCGACGGCCCCAGCGACCAGCTCCGCCTTCGCCCTCGCCGGCCCCGCCCCGCGTCGGGCCTTCTCTAGCCGACCGCGGCTCCAGGCCGCCTCTGGCCCCGCGCGCCTCGTGCGCCCGTTCGACTCTGGGTGGCTGGCTCGCCGCCCCGCCTCCGCCAGCACCCGCCGTGCGCCGGCCGGCGCCGCGGCTATGCGGCCGCCCGCCTCCTGCAGACCGTCCCTGGTCGCCTGCGCCGTCTGCGCTCCCAGGCCTCGTTCCGCTCCTGGCGTCTGAGTCACGGCTCCCGCGCCGTCTCCGCACCCGAGCCGGCTTCCCTGTGCCACGTCCGGCCTCCCGCACCCCCTCGCCGGCCTCTGGAGCCCCTGGTTGAGTCGCCCTCCGGCCTCCCCCGCTCCTCACCTGGACACCGACTCCTGCGCCGCGCCGGCTCCACACGTGCCCGCGTTGCTGGCCTGCCGCCTTCCGCGGGCTCCTGCTCCGTGGCGCTGTCCGTGCCGGCTGCCCCGCCCACGCGCGTCGGCCTCTACGACCAGCCTCCCGTGTGGCCTAGTCCGGCTCTGCCCGGCCGGCTTTGCCCGAGTCACGGCTCCCGTGCCAACTCCTCCGCGCCGGCTCGCCTGCTCCGCCCCGACCGACTCCTCCAACCCGGCCGCCTCTGCTGCCGGCCTCCGTGCCCGGCTCCGGCCGCTAGCCGTCTCCACCCCGAGCCAGACGGCTGGCTCCGCCGCTTGCCGACTCCGCCGCCTGCCAGCTTCGCGCACCACCCGGCCGGCCTGGCCGACCGCTGGCTCCCTGCTCGCCTGCTGCTGGTTCCCACATCCGGCTGTCCACGGCCGGCTGGAGAAGAAAAGAAAAGGGCCAGCTGCCCCACGCGAGTGAAAGAGGAAAAGTCAAGCCGACTGCTCCTCGCACGAAAAAAAGAAGAAAAAAGAGGGGTGATCGGGTGAGATGGGCCGGCTGTCCGAGAGGCCGGCTGGGACAAAAAATGTTTGTGTGCATCCGACTGCCCAGATCCGGCTGAAGAAAATGCCGGATGCCCACGGCCGACTGGCAAGAAAAAAAATGTGTCTGTGCGTCCGACCGCTGGCTGCCTGTCCGGCTGCCAAGAGCCCGACTGATGCGTCGGGGTCCGCCCATCCGGCCGGCTGAAGAAGAAGACGAAGTAGTTGTCGGAAGATCCGGCCTAACTGCTCAACAGTCGACCCAAATCTCGGGGGCTACATCCAGCGGATGCCCTGACGCACCCCCGTGAGAAAGAAGACAAAGTAGTTGCCGAGAGATCCGGCCCAACTGCTCAGCAGTCGGCCCGAATCTCGGGGGCTACACCCAGCGGGTGCGCTGAAGCGCCCACGCGAAGATTGCAGACAAGAGAAGAGTTTTGTCCGACTCCGAGCAGCCGGCAGAAGAGAAAAAGAAGAAGATAGGCGCTGCAAGATGCATCGCCGCCTGGCCGGTTGAGCCTGACCGGCCGGGACCCCTTCGAGCACCCGGAGGCTCAACCTCCGTCTCGACTACACGAAAACCAATGTGAGCTCCTCACCCGCATATTTTTTGCACCACGCAAGCACGGATAACCTCGAGCGATGCTCGGGGGCTGTCTTAGCTTTTTATTACAGTTGCATCACTGTTCGCCCTGGCGCCAGCCAGAGTTGGCCCGGGGGCTGGCCACTTGGCCTGAGACGTTTGTTCCCGCAGACGGCTTAGTAGCGTGCGCGGTACCAAAGGCTCACTCTTAGTCACAGACTGCAGAGCGGCTGTCCGGCTAGCAAGAGTGAACGCTGGAGGCCACCCACGCGAAAGATGTCCGGGAAGGAAAACGGTTCGGGTGACCCGACCGTTTCCTTTATGAGTATCTGCTCGGTTAAATCTGCTCCCAGATTCTGAGTACTGTACACTCCGCTTCACGGCCCACTCAGCCACAGACTGCAGAGCGGCTGTCCGGCGAGTGAGAGCACAAGCCAAAAAGTGGAGGGAACATGAAAAATATTGAAGGGGGCTCGGACAAAACCGAGTCGGCATCCTCCGCATGAAACTTGCAACGCTAAAAACAAACATTTGATATATCTGCGTGGACTAACTTTGTCTTTTTCATGATCATTTCCATGAACACTCGCCAAAAATCCTCCGCCCAAATTTGCCAAGTTGTCCAGAGGCTTGGGGGCTACTGACGGAGTAATTGACCACGGGTACCCCGAAGACGGCAAGACAATATTTCAAGACATCGGGCTAGCAAATCCCCTCAGTCCGACTGCCCGGCTGCTCCTGCCGGCTCCCCGTCCGACTGCTCTGCCCAGCCGGCTGCCGACTGCAGCCGGACCTGACACCGACAAGACCCCGACGAGACGGCTATACTGCGGACAAGACAACCGTACCGCGACGCCATCATGTACAGTGTCACTTGTCCCTGGGCACTATTTATGAAGTGACCCAGGGGACAAGCATGACACCCCACCATGCCTCCTTGTTCCCATGCCACTACCTAGCTTACTCCCTAAGCTACCCACATAGCTTACGTATCAAGCTAGCCATGCCTATATAAGCTAGCAAGCACACATCCATCCACACACTCACGTATGGGCGCACACACACACAAGAAAATAGCTAGCAAGCTAACTAGCTATCCATCCATCCATCCACATGAGCACACACCACGCCACACATGCATGGCCTTCTGGCCACGAGCATGCATGCCCGAGCATTCATACACACATATACGAGGCCAGATGCCGGCGGCACTGACCTTAGATACAGCTCCAGGAGCATTTTGTACTGCCCGATGTACACCCCAGATATATACTCAGACATGCAGGAGTAGGGTATTATCTTTCTGAAGATCCCTGAACCCGGGTAAACTAGCGCGTGCTACTCGCATACCCGCTCCCGGTCCTATCAGCAGCAGTCTTACCCTCACACTAAGCCCTTGTGGCATCTGTTGACTCGCAAGACCCCCATGAGAATACCACGACAAAAGTGGCTCATTTTCTTCCTATAAAACAATCTATCACAGCAGCTCAGTTGGCAGAGCTATATACCTCTAGGATTTTCTCCTTGCACGGCATTCCGCAGTTGATATCTTCATATCGTGGAAGCATCATTACTTCTAAGTTCTGGGATTCCTTCCAGAAGGCCATGGGCACCAACATTCGCTTCAGCACAACCTTTGATCCTCAAACTAGTGGACAAGTCGAGCTAGTCAATCAAATTCTTGAAGATATGCTCAGGGCTTGTGTTATCTCCTTCGGTATGAAGTGGGAAGATTGTCTTCCATATGCCGAGTTCTCCTACAACAACAGTTTCCAAGCGAGTTCGGGCAAGGCCCCATTCGAGATTCTCTATGGCAGAAAGTGTCGTACTCCTCTTAATTGCTCAGAGACTGGTGAACGCCAACTTCTTGGCAATGACTTGATCACAGAGGCTGAAGAAATGTGCAAAGTCATCCGTGAAAATCTCAAAGCCGCGCAATCGCGCCAGAAGAGTTACTATGATAGCAAGCATCGTGACTTGGCTTTCTACATAGGAGACCATGTCTACTTCCGCGTCTCTCCAATGAAAGGCACTCGTCGCTTCGGTATCAAAGGGAAGCTTTTCCCTAGATACGTGTGTCCTTTCAAGATCATTGGCAAAAGAGGCGACCTCGCCTATCAACTTGAGCTTCCATCCAACTTTGCAAACATGCACGATGTGTTTCACGTGTCACAGCTTTGCAAGTGCTTCAAGATGCCTGAGCGCACCATCAACTTTGAAGAGATTGATCCTCAAGAAGACATGTCTTATCATGAGCATCCCGTTGCTATTCTTGAAGAAACTGATCACAAGACTCGCAACAAGTCTATCAAATTCGTGAAAGTGAAGTGGTCACATCATTCCGACCGAGAAGCCACCTGGGAACGCGAGGACCACCTCCATTCCGAATATCCGGAGTTCTTTTAGTCCTAGATCTCGGGACGAGATCCTTTCGTAGTGGTGGAGTGTTGTAACACCCCAGATGTAACTTGCCATATTTGTACTCCAACTCTTGCCATTTCCAGCTTTAAGTTATGATTTTTCCCTTCATGGTTGGGTTTGTCTTTGCTTTGCATTTTGTTCATGTCATGCATTTCATATCATGTCATCATGTGCATCTCATTTGCATACGTGTTCGTCTCATGCATCCGAGCATTTTCCCTGTTGTCCGTTTTGTGATCCGACACTCCTACGTCCTCTAGCGTCCCCTTTTGCCTCTTTTCGTGTGCGGGTGTTAAAATTTCTCGGAATGGACCGAGATTTGCCAAGCGGCCTTGGTACACCACTAGTAGAATGCCTGTCAAGTTTCGTGCCATTTGGAGTCCGTTTGATACTCCAACGGTTAACCGGGGAAACGTAAAGGCCTCATGTGTGTTGCAGCCCAACAACCCTCCAAGTTAGCCCACAAACCCATCCAAACCCCCTCCATCCTCTCGGCTGTTCGGTCACGATCGCGTGGCCGAAAACCGCACCTTATTTGGACTCTCCTAGCTCCCTCTACATATAAATATGTGCACCCCTCTCAAATTTCGGGTCCCGAAACCCTAAATTTCCCCTCCGCACCGCCGGACAAATCGCGCCACCGCCCCGCACCAGTGAACCGCCGCCACGTGTCCCCGTCCCATGCGCACCGCCGCGGCCTGCTCGAGCCCGCGGGGGGCCCGCGCAGGCCCGTTCGGCTGTCTCCCGCAGGATCGCCGCCCGCCGTCGCCCGGATCTCGCACCGCCCGAGCGGATCCGTCCTTCGCCGGCGCACCTCGCCGCGCCTCAAGACCGGCCGCCGCCTCCGCCGCCGACAGACACTGGCCGCCTCTGGCCGCCACACCATCGCACCGTGCCGATGACCGCGCCACCGCTCCGCGCTCCTCTCCGGCGTCCTACCGCAGCTCCGGCCATCCTCTCAGGCGAGAACTCCGGCCACCATGGCGACATCTCCGGCCACCTCGTTTTCCGCGCTCCCCGATCTAGATCTGAAACCCTAGGTTGACCCCGTTTTCCTCCTAAGTCCCTAACATTTTCAGCCCATGTTCATTGCATCGTAACTTCCTGCTCGTTTCTCCGTTTTGGGCGTGCAATATATCAAAATGTTCATCAAGATATGCTCTTCATTTTGTTCCATTGTGACCTGCTTGTTTGAGTCCATATTGATGCCCAAATTGTTGATGCAAGAGTGCTATAAAATGTTAGTTCCTGTTACTTAGCAGATTATGAGCATTTGTCCATTTTGCTACATTTGTTGTGTGCTTTCTATGGGCATGAGCTCTACATGTGTTTTGGGCTATGCCATGTCATCTTTACAGGGGTGTATTCCATGTAATTTGGTGATCAATGTGGTGACTAGCACAAGCATGCAAAGTAGCTCTCGTGATATTGCTGATTTCAGTGACTTAGAATTTCACTATCATTTCCCTGCTATTATTTTTTATTCCATGTATTCATGTTGCTACAGAGAGATCCATGCTTCTTTTGAGTATGTTCAGTATGGATGATTTTGGCATATGATTGTGCTCTATCCAACCATGTCCCTGTTTGCATTTATGGAGTGCCCTATCATGACTCAATCTTGCTCTACTTTTGCTATAAAATGTTCCTGGCAGATTGTTTACATGTTAATCAATTTTGCCAAGGTTGTTGTAATTGATCCATGCATGCTATGATCTTGTTCTTGCCATGGTTAGTTTTTTGAACATGTATTCTTGCTGGTAGTATGCTTAGCTTGTCATGAAATGCCTTGTGTTGAGTGCATCGAGCGCGCAAACGTGCCTTCATAACTCTGTTTTTTCCATGTCCAATTTTCTGCCAAGTCTGAATCTGTTAACGAAACTTGCAATGTTTACATGGGTGCCATCATAACTTCTGATCCTTTTTGGCTTATGGTCACTAAGGGACTTTTGTTATATGCTTTGAGTAGATTCATGCCATGCCTTGCTTTTTGCTATGTCATGTTCATGTAGCATGTAGTTTTCTTGCTCTAAACATTGCTTCCTGATGTTAATTCCTGACATGTTAGTATTTTCACCAAGTCTGTGAAGATGATATCTTTTGCCCTTTTGCAATGCTTGTTTGAACCTGCTCTTCTGTGATTTAGCCATAGCTCAGTGTTAATCTTTTGTCAAGCATCTTGAGTAGATCACTACCATGTGATTTTTTGCTATGTTGGAGTGCAGTAGCTTAGTTTCTTGTTGCATTCTAGATGGCATCGTGCTGTTAATCGCATAATTGTGCCATTACTGTTTTACTTGCCATTTGCAAACCGTGCATCCGTTTCCGGTGATCTTTATATGGATTTCGACCGAAATCAACTCATCTCTCTAGCGGAGCACTTGGTTTTCAAAGTTGAGGCCTGGTTCAATCTTTTCCTCCCGGAGCACGCATATGCATTGCATATCACATCCCGCATATCATTCCATGTTTTGCATCATGTTGCTTGCGCATTGCACCGTGATTGATTGTTGGTCCTTTGCTTGTCTTCCCTTGGGTAGAGCCGAGAGACAAGTTCGTGATCTAGGAACCCGTTGAGTATGCTTACGAGGATCAAGCTTACGTCAACTCGGAGAACTTTGCAGGCAAGATGACCATACCCTTGAAATCACTTCTATCTTTGCTTGCTAGTTGCTCACTCTATTGCTATGCCGCGATACCCACCACTTGCAATATCATGCCTCCCGTATTGCCATGTCAAGCCTCTAACCACCTTTTCTAGCATTCCATTGTTTGGCTATGTTACCGCTTTGCTCAGCCCCTCTTATAGCGTTGCTAGTTGCAGGTGAAGATGGAGTTTGTTCCTTGTTGGAACATGTTTATTTGTTGGGATATCATTATTATATCTTGTTTACTGTAATGCATATATATACTTGGTAAAGGGTGGAAGGCTCGGCCTTATCCTTAGTATTTTGTTCCACTCTTGCCGCCCTAGTTTCCGTCATACCAGTGTTATGTTCCTTGATTTTGCGTTCCTTACGCGGTTGGGTTATAATGGGAACCCCTTGACAGTTCACCTTGAATAAAACTCCTCCAGCAAGGCCCAACCTTGGTTTTACCATTTTCCACCTAAGCCTTTTTCCCTTGGGTTCCGCGGACTCAAGGGTCATCTTTATTTTAAACCCCCGGGCCAGTGCTCATCTGAGTGTTGGTCCAAAACAGAGCCACTTGCAGCGCCACCTCGGGGAAACTTGAGGGTTGGTTTTAGTTGTATGTAGTGTTCATCCGGTGTGCCCTGAGAACGAGATATGTGCAGCTCCTATCGGGATTTGTCGGCACATCGGTGTGACACCCCAAAATTTTGGCCTTGTTTTAATAAATTAAAATTTTGCCAGGAAATTAAAACTTTTATTTTCTGGGCTCCCTTTTGATTTTGGAACCATTTTCTCCCTTGTTATTATGGAGTTTTTCCCCAAAGAGAAAACTTTTCAAGTATGTTATTGGACTTGTTTAACCTCTCAAGAAAAACTCTTCTTTTATTAGTAGAACTAATTACATAATTAATTTGCTTGATCTTTATTTTCTTGAAAAATGGTTTTTCAAGGTTATATGGCCATATTTGAACTACAACCATTTGATAAATTCACTTAAAATTCCAACCAAAATTTGGAGATGTCATGTGATGTTTTTAAATCACTTTTATACAAAAATATCTGTTATTCATGAAACATTTTGAGATCTACACCCAATTTTCTTCTCTGGTCCAGAGTGCAATTTTGCACTACAACCCATTTAAATATTTCCTTCTAGCCTCCACCAAAATTATGGGATGTTGGTAATAGCATATGATTCAACTTCATGCAAAAACCTAGTGATGTTCTTTGAAAATTTTGAGTGAATCAACCTCTTCTCTATTCTGGTCCAACTGGATGGTTTGTACAGCAACCATATTTTTGCTTGCCCTCTGGCCCTTGATTCCTTTTCCTACTTGTAGTCCTCCCTGATAAACCCCTAAGTCCAGGAGCATGCACCCATTTGAATATTTTTGGTTCATGAAATAATGCCATTTATCTCCTGTCCAGAATTGTAGTTTTGCAAAACTTGCACTAACAAGTTTGTGCTTTTCACAAACTAACCTCACCACTCTCTCTTTCATCTAAAGAGACCCCACTCTGGAAGTTTTGGCCACTCCAAGAAATGCCTAGGTGCCTGTGGCATTTTGTCAAACACCTAGAGTGCATGAACAGCTTTGACATGAATTTTGTTTTTGCTCTGTGAACTTGCACCTCTGATCAAACTAACCTGTCCACTAGACTCCCAGTTACTCCTAACCTAGGTCTGCTAAGTGCCAGCCTCACCCAAGCCCTGTGGCATGCATTGGCATTTCGTCGAGCACGTTCCGTGCATGCTCTGGGAGCGAGCAGAGCACGCGTTTTGCACGTGCCGCGCCCGAGCCGCCGCGTCACGCCCCTGGTTTTACCCACTGCAGAGCCGCGCCATGCACTCCCCTTCTCACCACATCACGCCAAGCCGCCCCTCGCCACGTCCCCGTCAAGCCAGGAGCTAGCCGCCACGGCCACCGATAGCCCCTGCTCAGTTCAACGCCGCCCAAGCCTCTCCCGCTCGCCACCTGGCCCCTGGAACAGCGCGAGCTCATCCACAAGCGTGTACACTAGCGCTCGTCGCCGCCACGACGCCCTAGCTATAGAATGGCGGTCGCCGGCGACCTTATCCGCGGCCACCATCGGAACCGACCCCGATCGCCTATTTAAGGAGCCCCGAGCTCGTCTCCGCACGCAGGCAGTCCCAAGCCATCTCCCTAGGACCCCCATTGGCAGCCAATCGACCCGGGGAGGTCTCCTTCCCCATCTCCGGCAACCACGGCCGCCGCCACTGCCTCGTTCATTCCGGCACCACCAGGGCCTCCCCCTTTCCGTTCTCTTCACCAAGAACTCCCTCTTCCTCTCGTGAACCATTCCCCCTACTCCATTTTGATCGGGAACCACCGTAGCCCCAAACTCACTTCGCCCGACGGCCACCGTCCGCTGCGGAGCTCGCCGCCGGCAGCTCCGTCCACCCCAGAGACCAAAGTGATCACCGGAGTGACCGCCTCGGCCCCCCTGAGCCCACGGGTGACCTCTGCTTCTCGAACGGCGCCACCGTTCGCCGGCGAGCGTCGCCGGAGTTCCGCCCCCTCTCGGGCAGAGGAAGAGGAGGGAAGGTGGACTAGTCAAACCTGACCGGTGGGCCAGGCGGGCCCACTGTCAGTGACACATGCTAGGTCCATGCTGGATAAGTGGAGGCGCGTTTCCAGAATACGCCTTCGACGTGTACGTATATTCGAAACGTTTTTCTTTTTCTGTTTTAATTTTAAATAACAGATTTTGACCAAAACTTTGACTGAGCTTAACTTTTTAAATATAACTCCAAATGAATTGATTCTTTTTCCTACATCTCTCAAATTCTGTCTAGTTTATTTTAAGATTTATTTGAAAATTTTCCAAACAACTTTTTTGTACTGTTTTTGAAATATGTGTTATTTGCATATTTTTGAAAATAGGATTTTGGAAGAGAAGAAAGCTTTCAAAAGATTTGGAGTGCACCCTGCCCTTCCACACCATGAAGGCAAGCATTCTGAACCCCGGAATAATATTTTTGGTGTGTTAGTTGACTCGTTTATAACACCATCTCATTTTGGAGAACTGGTTATTTTATGTGGCGATGTGATCATTTGCATGAAGGCATATTAGTGATTTCCTTGCTGTTGGAAATGAATATACTTGTGATGGTAATCATCCTCATGTGCCTTGCATGCATGCCGGAAAGGAATCCGGGAAAGCCTTTGCCTTGGGTAGGAGAGAGCTTGTCGCCGGTCCCCGTCGGGACGGTTATGTCCGGTATGGCATAGTAAGGTATAATGGGTGGTGATTTCGTCGGTTGAAATATATTTGATATACATGTCATGCAGGGAATTTATAAACCTCCCGAGTCGACCGTAGATCGAGTCTTGTTCCGGTAACCCCCATACGTGTTCGTACTACCACTTGTCCCTGCCACAGGTAGGGTACAGTTCAGTAAGTTGTTAACCCTTGTCTTGGCACACACCATACAGAGAGGCCATGGTGGAAGATGTCGGTTGTAGCCGGTAGGCATGCCACCTGGTCAGGGGGCATGGGTGTTTCTAGTTGGGACCGAGAGGGGAGGACACCCCTTAGAGCGTGCGATATAAATTTGATCCCATGCTACGCGAGGTTGTAGCCTCCCCACTTAGAGTTTTGCTTAACAAGTGTCGTGGGTGATTCCAGACACCGATGAGTTAAGCTGGTGTGTGCAAGTTAGGCGTGTTTTCAACAAAAATGCCCTAGACGGAATTAGTCCCGATGGACTAAAGGAATCCGTTACTCGTGGGTAAAGAGTACACCCTCTGCAAAGATTAAACCTATTCGAATAGCCATGTCCGTGGTTAAGGATTACAGTCTGGGATGGGTCAAGGGTTGATCTTAGTGTCGGTCTTCGGAGGAGAGATTGTTAAACCAGAACTTGGACTGTGACTTGTGACTTGTCAAGATTATGATTATTATTATTATGGACTAACCCATTATATCATTGAGTATCCCTGGGACGGTTCTACCTCCTGGATATTCATTGTGATTATTTGTTTTATAAGCCCTTTATGTGGTGTCGCTGAGACGCCCGACTGTGGCATTGCTTGTTATTTATTTATTTTATAACCCCTTTATGTGGTGTCGCTGAGACGCCCGACTGTGGCATTGCTTGTTATTTATTTTATAAGCCCTTTATGTGGTGTCGCTGAGACGCCCGACTGTGGCATTGTTTGTTATTTATTTATTTTATAAGCCCTTTATGTGGTGTCGCTGAGACGCCCGACTATGGCATTGCTTGTTATTTATTTTATAAGCCCTTTATGTGGCGTCGCTCAGATGCCCGACTGTGGCATGCTTGTTATTTTATTTACTTTATAAGCCCCTTACGTGGTGTCGCTAAGATGCCCGACTGAGGCATGCTCACTTTTACTATCCTTTCGAGACGTCGCTTCAGACATCCGATCGGTGCATTTTATTTCTATTCTGTCATTGCATATTTCGGTTGCATACAAATAACCTGCTTGCATGCATCAAGATTTTATTTATGACTGACGATGTGATCATAGAATATTTCAGTGTATGTTGATCAATTATATTATACTCGTGTTCATAATGTTTGCGAGTACATTCAAAAGTACTCACTGGCTTGTCCCTGGCTATTGTCTTGGCCAGATTGCTTGCTTGGAGAGGAGCATTGCGATGACAGCCCCGGAACCTACGCAATGGAGATAGCAGCCTCGCAAAGATAGGAGTTATCCTGGTCAGCTGTTCCTGTGGGAAATGGAGTCCCATAGACACTGATGTCTCACAAACCGCTTCCGCCATCGACCACTAGAAACCAATTGTTGTACTCACAGGCCCGAATGGTCTTGTACTGCATATTTTGTATTTTTGCTTGGGATTTCTGTATCAAGTTGGTACCTCATCAGCTAACAGTAATCCTGGGGCTGGTGAGCACAACGGCCATTTTCTGAAAATTTATACCCGGAAAACCGGTCGCGACAGACTTGGTATCAGAGCCATGCTGACCATTGGCTAATCCTATCCTAGCCAGGTCAATAAACCTAGGTTAACCAACCCACCAGACCTTAACTGAACCCCAGCCGAGCTTCCCTTGCAAGAAAGCCACACAGTGACCCGACACCTTTTGGCAGTCGGTGCCCAACCTACCAACCTAGCCGTCGATCACGCGCCAGTGACCGGCCCCTAAATAGTCCTTTTTCGCAAGCGTGCGAAGGAAGACTCCGTCCCCTTTTCCTATAAAAAGGGCACGCTAGCCTCAACCCAGCACAGCACAACCGCTACCCCAAACCGAGCCACAATGCCTGGCCCCGTCGTGCACAATGAGACCACATCAACCAACCTTGGAGGCTTTGTGACCATACTCGCAAACCTCACCCATAGTGCCTATGCATTAGAAGAACCCCCAGAATATGTTGTGTACCAAGGACCCATGAGCGGTGAGAGCCGACAATTCTGGGCCACTGTACATATCTACGGTAGGGGTCTAGCGCCCGAGCGCCCCTACAGGTTCACTGGAAGAACAACTTCCTTTGAGCCACAAGCCATCCAACTAGCTGCTCGAGAAGCTATAGTTCATCTCCGGCACTTGTCGCCCAGAGTTAACTGCCGCTCATTCCACTACTACCCCAGACGTGAAGGGTATGGTAGACCACCCCAAGTTGCCAACGGAGATCACGAGACAGATCCTGCATTGTTGCACCTAGTGCGCTATGTGGATGCACTAGAGGAACTGTTCAATCAGATCACCATTGATCTAATCGCAGCTCATGGAGAGCTGGTTCGTCAAGCCCCGGCGAGAGAAGAGAACGAGCCCAACGCCGACAACCCAGTCGTGCTGTTTGGACACCTGATCGAGTCCCTGAGGTCTGCCCCAGCCATCGGCCAAGGTACTCTGATGACCCCAGAAGTGCTTCGTCACCTTTTGGGAGCACACTCCAACGGGGTTGTGGCCAACAATCCCCGTGATGGTCATCATCGCTACCCCGAGCCTGCAGCCCCTCAACCCACTCCAGCTAATTCCGACGGTGAGACCCGTGGAGAAGCCTCGACATCCACAAGGCACGCCCGCTTGGATGTAAACGAGGTAGACTAAGTCACTTGAGTAGTGTCAAATCTTAGTGTATTTCCCTGCTTTGTAATCGTGTGACTACGTAAATAAACGCCGCCTGTTGTCGTGCCTCTGTTTTAAATAATATCCTTGCATGGATATGCCAGCATGTGGTATAAAATTTCTATCCAAACCTAGTTACCAAAAAACCTTCCCGACAACCCCCACTGTAACACGTCACTTTAGTGAAATGTGTGTATCTGTGGCTTGACCCCGGCCCTTGGAGCTAAGCTGGCAAATTCATTACCTTTCACCACGGTAAAAACAACCCAGCTCCAGTGCTATAAAAAGGCCACCGCGTGACCTTGACAAGCACCCCTCACCTTGTGCACCATCCTCACAACCATTTCTTGCCATGCCGAGCCCTAGTATTTATCTGAGAACTCCAGATGCAACCCCGGGTAGTTTTGTCAAAATATTGTGGGATTTTACCTGCAGTACCATGGGCGCTACCCAACCACCCCAGTACGAGCTGTTCAAATCGAGGATCACCCCTTCCACCTCGAGATATTGGGCAACAGTACACATCCCTCCCGTAAACTCAAACCAAGACCCAACAGAGGTCTCCTTCGTAGGGAAATCTATGCCGACCCCGCTTATGGCCATAGAAGCTGCTGCATACGAAGCGCTTGCTCGCCTTCGATTTGCGGTACCCTATGCCAGCGAACGAGGGTATTATTACTTTCCGAGCCGTGCAGCACCCGGAGAAGTAACATCTTTTCCTGGTGGACGAATTGAGAGAGACCCAGTACTGGCCAACCTTGTCCAGTACATCATCGCTCAAGAACGTTTAACCCAACGTGTGATGGGTTATCCCCAGAGCCTCGCGGATTTAAATCCTCAGATCGCCATCGGCAGATCGCTAAGGCCCGACCAGGAGAGACACATTCATCGACTGGTCAATCCACTTTCCCCGATAGAAGAGGAGTGTATCCCAGTACCAGAGATGTTTTCTCAGGACCCCGTCCAGTTACCGTTTTCATTTTAGATATCGCTGCTGTGTTCTTTATTGCAACAATTATTTATAAGTTGTAACTTATGCGTGGTACCCCGAGTCTGCGCGGTGAGTAAATCTTTTAGTTTCTATTGATGTGAGTAGTTCTGTTGCGATGTGACTCTAATGTATTACTATTTTCTCTCGCGAAAAATCCTGGAGTGAGATTTCTTTTCCCTGAGTTGCTGCATCGTACACCTTCTCACGACGTGGATTATTTCATTTCACGCAACACCACGGCAGCAGACTCACAACCATAATCATTCGAACGCATACACTATTTGCAAAACTTTGCAATGGTGTTACATCTAACTAAGCACCCCTGAACAACAGTTAGCACCCGGCACACCCCACCTACTCCTCGTGATCACCACCATCGCGGAGAGCCAACACCCGAGCAGCAGCATCACGACGATCATCAAGGATCATCGCGCACAGGAGCACGGAGAGCCCCAGCAGTGTCACCAGCCCTACGCATACTAGGATCACGAACCAATCCGGCATCGCCTCCGCCATTAGAGCCTCGTCTCGAGCTTGTGGAAAGCAGAAATGGAGGAAGAAGGAGGAGGAGAAGCGAGGCCAGGTGTGAGGAAGAAGAGAGGGGCACCTCGGCCGTTTTATAGCTCGAGCTCGGTGTACGGTGGGCGAAGTCCACCAGCGCCCCTCGTCGCCCGATCGCCGGTATTCGGAGACGAATCCGCGAGCAGTGCCGACAGCACGCTGGCCCGCGAGGTGAGTGCACGCTACACCGGCAGCAAGCACGCCGCGCACTACCGCGGTACAGCCTAGATGCCCTACGCGCTAGACGTCGCCGGTGGAGAAAGCGCGGGAAAACACGCGGGAGAGAGGGAGAAGAGAGAACCGGAGGGAGAAGAAGAGGCTGACAGTGGGCCCCAGGTCCACCTGTCGGCCAGAGAGAGCACTGTGCTCTCGGGTACGACCAGCGTATTTATTAAATTTAGAAGTTATTCTAAATTTACTGTATCCAACGTAGAAATCTCTCGTCTTTTTCCTGACTGTAGATTTTTCCACACAACGCCAGTATCCACACTGTGGTTTTGCACCACTTATTGCCCTCTCACTATAGCCACATTTTATTGCATAAATTTTTTCTTAAAACAGCTTTTAACAAATCTCGAGGACGAGATTTTTCTTAAGGGCGGTAGTGTTGTGACACCCCAAAATTTTGGCCTTGTTTTAATAAATTAAAATTTTGCCAGGAAATTAAAACTTTTATTTTCTGGGCTCCCTTTTGATTTTGGAACCATTTTCTCCCTTGTTATTATGGAGTTTTTCCCCAAAGAGAAAACTTTTCAAGTATGTTATTGGACTTGTTTAACCTCTCAAGAAAAACTCTTCTTTTATTAGTAGAACTAATTACATAATTAATTTGCTTGATCTTTATTTTCTTGAAAAATGGTTTTTCAAGGTTATATGGCCATATTTGAACTACAACCATTTGATAAATTCACTTAAAATTCCAACCAAAATTTGGAGATGTCATGTGATGTTTTTAAATCACTTTTATACAAAAATATCTGTTATTCATGAAACATTTTGAGATCTACACCCAATTTTTTTCTCTGGTCCAGAGTGCAATTTTGCACTATAATCCATTTAAATATTTCCTTCTAGCCTCCACCAAAATTATGGGATGTTGGTAATAGCATATGATTCAACTTCATGCAAAAACCTAGTGATGTTCTTTGAAAATTTTGAGTGAATCAACCTCTTCTCTATTCTGGTCCAACTGGATGGTTTGTACAGCAACCATATTTTTGCTTGCCCTCTGGCCCTTGATTCCTTTTCCTACTTGTAGTCCTCCCTGATAAACCCCTAAGTCCAGGAGCATGCACCCATTTGAATATTTTTGGTTCATGAAATAATGCCATTTATCTCCTGTCCAGAATTGTAGTTTTGCAAAACTTGCACTAACAAGTTTGTGCTTTTCACAAACTAACCTCACCACTCTCTCTTTCATCTAAAGAGACCCCACTCTGGAAGTTTTGGCCACTCCAAGAAATGCCTAGGTGCCTGTGGCATTTTGTCAAACACCTAGAGTGCATGAACAACTTTGACATGAATTTTGTCATTGCACTGTGAACTTGCACCTCTGATCAAACTAACCTGTCCACTAGACTCCCAGTTACTCCTAACCTAGGTCTGCTAAGTGCCAGCCTCACCCAAGCCCTATGGCATGCATTGGCATTTCGTCGAGCACGTTCCGTGCGTGCTCTGGGCGCGAGCAGAGCACGCGTTTTGCACGTGCCGCGCCCGAGCCGCCGTGTCGCGCCCCTGGTTTTACCCACTGCAGAGCCGCGCCACGCACTCCCCTTCTCACCGCATCATGCCAAGCTGCCCCTCGCCACGTCCCCGGCAAGCCAGGAGCTAGCCGCCACGGCCACCAACAGCCCCTGCTCAGTTCAACGCCGCCCAAGCCTCTCCCGCACGCCACCTGGCCCCTGGAACAGCGCGAGCTCATCCACAAGCGTGTCCACTAGCGCTCGTCGCCTCCACGACGCCCTAGCTACAGAATGGCGGTCGCCGGCAACCTTATCCGCGGCCACCGTCGGAACCGACCCCGATCGCCTATTTAAGGAGCCCCGAGCTCGTCTCCGCACGCAGGCAGTCCCAAGCCATCTCCCTAGGACCCCCATTGGCAGCCAATCGACCCGGGGAGGTCTCCTTCCCCATCTCCGGCAACCACGGCCGCCGCCACTGCCTCGTTCATTCCGGCACCACCAGGGCCTCCCCCTTTCCATTCTCTTCACCAAGAACTCCCTCTTCCTCCCGTGAACCATTCCCCCTACTCGATTTTGATCGGGAACCACCGTAGCCCCAAACTCACTTCGCCCGATGGCCACCGTCCGCTGCGGAGCTCGCCGCCGGCAGCTCCGTCCACCCCAGAGACCAAAGTGACCGCCGGAGTGACCGCCTCGGCCCCCTAAGCCCGCGGGTGACATCTGCTTCTCGAACGGCACCGCCGTTCGCCGGCGAGCGTCGCCGGAGTTCCGCCCCCTCTCGGGCAGAGGAAGAGGAGGGAAGGTGGACTAGTCAAACCTGACCGGTGGGCCAGGCGGGCCCACTGTCAGTGACACACGCTCGGTCCACGCTGGATAAGTGGAGGCGCATTTCTAGAATACGCCTTCGACGTGTACGTATATTCGAAACATATTTCTTTTTCTGTTTTAATTTTAAATAACAGATTTTGACCAAAACTTTGGCTGAGCTTAACTTTTTAAATATAACTCCAAATGAATTGATTCTTTTTCCTACATCTCTCAAATTCTGTCTAGTTTATTTTAAGATTTATTTGAAAATTTTCCAAACAACTTTTTTGTACTGTTTTTGAAATATGTGTTATTTGCATATTTTTGAAAATAGGATTTTGGAAGAGAAGAAAGCTTTCAAAAGATTTGGAGTGCACCCTGCCCTTCCACACCATGAAGTCAAGCATTCTGAACCCCGACATAATATTTTTGGTGTGTTAGCTGACTCGTTTATAACACCATCTCATTTCGGAGAACTCGTTATTTTATGTGGCGATGTGATCATTTGCATGAAGGCATATTAGTGATTTCCTTGCTGTTGGAAATGAATATACTTGTGATGGTAATCATCCTCATGTGCCTTGCATGCATGCCGGAAAGGAATCCGGGAAAGCATCTGCCTTGGGTAGGAGTGAGCTTGTCGCCAGTCCCCGTCAGGACGGTTATGTCCGGTATGGCATAGTAAGGTATAATGGGTGGTGATTTCGTCGGTTGAAATATATTTGATATACATGTCATATAGGGAATTTATAAACCTCCTGAGTCGACCATAGATCGAGTCTTGTTCCGGTAACCCCCATACGTGTTCGTACTACCACTTGTCCCTGCCACAGGTAGGGTACAGTTCAGTAAGTTGTTAACCCTTGTCTTGGCACACACCGTACAGAGAGGCCATGGTGGAAGATGTCGGTTGTAGTCGGTAGGCATGCCACCTGGTCAGGGGGCATGGGTGTTTCCGGTTGGGACCGAGAGGGGAGGCCACCCCTTAGAGCGCGCGATATAAATTTGATCGCATGCTACGCGAGGTTGTAGCCTCCCCACTTAGAGTTTTGCTTAACAAGTGTCGTGGGTGATTCCAGACACCGATGAGTTAAGCTGGTGTGTGCAAGTTAGGCGTGTTTTCAACAAAAAGGCCGTAGACGGAATTAGTCCCGATGGACTAAAGGAATCCGTTACTCATGGGTAAAGAGTACACCCTCTGCAGAGATTAAACCTATTCGAATAGCCGTGTCCATGGTTAAGGATTACAGTCTGGGATGGGTCAAGGGTTGGTCTTAGTGTCGGTCTTCGGAGGAGAGATTGTTAAACCAGAACTTGGACTGTGACTTGTGACTTGTCAAGATTATGATTATTATTATTATGGACTAACCCATTATATCATTGAGTATCCCTGGGACGGTTCTACCTCCTGGATATTCATTGTGATTATTTGTTTTATAAGCCCTTTATGTGGTGTCGCTGAGACGCCCGACTGTGGCATTGCTTGTTATTTATTTATTTTATAACCCCTTTATGTGGTGTCGCTGAGACGCCCGACTGTGGCATTGCTTGTTATTTATTTTATAAGCCCTTTATGTGGTGTCGCTGAGACGCCCGACTGTGGCATTGTTTGTTATTTATTTATTTTATAAGCCCTTTATGTGGTGTCGCTGAGACGCCCGACTATGGC
>NC_057803.1:261029386-261037613 GCF_018294505.1 Triticum aestivum | reverse complement strand
TGTCGCTGAGACGCCCGACTGTGGCATTGCTTGTTATTTATTTTATAAGCCCTTTATGTGGTGTCGCTGAGACGCCCGACTGTGGCATTGTTTGTTATTTATTTATTTTATAAGCCCTTTATGTGGTGTCGCTAAGACGCCCGACTGTGGCATTGCTTGTTATTTATTTTATAAGCCCTTTATGTGGCGTCGCTCAGACGCCCGACTGTGGCATGCTTGTTATTTTATTTACTTTATAAGCCCCTTACGTGGTGTTGCTAAGATGCCCGACTGAGGCATGCTCACTTTTACTATCCTTTCGAGATGTCGCTTCAGACATCCGATCGGTGCATTTTATTTCTATTCTGTCATTGCATATCCCGGTTGCATAAAAATAACCTGCTTGCATGCATCAAGATTTTATTTATGACTGACGATGTGATCATAGAATATTTCAGTGTATGTTGATCAATTATATTATACCCGTGTTCATAATGTTTGCGAGTACATTCAAAAGTACTCACTGGCTTGTCCCTGGCTATTGTCTTGGCCAGATTGCTTGCCTGAAGAGGAGCATTGCGATGACAGCCCCGGAACCTACGCAATGGAGATAGCAGCCTCGTGAAGATAGGAGTTATCCTGGTCAGCTGTTCCTGTGGGAAATGGAGTCCCATAGACACTGATGTCTCACAAACCGCTTCCGCCATCGACCACTAGAAACCAATTGTTGTACTCACATGCCCGAATGGTCTTGTACTGCATATTTTGTATTTTTGCTTGGGATTTCTGTATCAAGTTGGTGCCTCATCAGCTAACAGTAATCCTGGGGCTGGTGAGCACAACGGCCATTTTCTGGAAATTTATACCCGGAAAACCGGTCGCGACAATCGGGTGGCTTTCTTGGTCTTGTTTTACCATTGTCGAAATGTCTTGTAACCCGGATTTCGAGTCTGGTCGGGTCTTCCTAGGAGAAGGAATATCCTTCGCTGACCGTGAGAGCTTGTGATGGGCTAAGTTGGGACACCCCTGCAGGGTTTTGAACTTTCGAAAGCCATGCCCGCGGCTAAGGGCAGATGGGAATTTGTTAATATCCGGTTGTAGAAAACCTGACACATAACTTAATTTAAAATGAATCAACCACATGTGTAGCCGTGATGGTCTATTTTCAGCGGAGTCCGGGAAGAGAACACTATCTCGTGTTATGCTTGAACGTAAGTAGTTTTAGGATCACTTCTTGATCTTTATAGCTTCTCGGCCGTGCTTTGCTCTTCTCGCTCCCATTTGTGTAAGTTAGCCACCATATATGCTAGTGCTTGCTGCAGCTCCACCTCACTACATTTTCCTACCCATAAGCTTAAATAGTCTTGATCGCGAGGGTGTGAGATTGATGAGTCCCCGTGACTCACAGATTACTTCCAAAAACCAGATGCAGGTGCCGATGATGCCAGTGCAGGGGATGCGATCGAACTCAAGTGGGAGTTCGACAAGGATACATGACATAACTATGTTTCCTTTCCAGACGATCAGTAGTGGAGCCCAGTTGGGGGCGATCGGGGATCTATGCATTTGGGGTTGTCTTTATTTTGGTTCCGTAGTCGGACCTTGATTGTATTCTAGATGATGTAATGCTATATTTATGTATTGTGTGAAGTGGTGATTGTAAGCCAACTCTTTATCCCCTCTCTTATTCAGTACATGGGATGTGTAAAGATTACCCCTCTTGCAACATGCCTACTATGCGGTTATGCCTCTAAGTCGTGGTCCGACACGTGGGAGATATAGCCGCATCGTGGGAGTTACAATGGTGTGCCAAATACTGTTGTTTCAAATCATGATACTAAATTTCTTAGCCACTTTTGGAGATGTTTATGGGCTAAGTAGGGGACTAAACTGCTTTTTAGTACTACTTGTCACCCCCAAACTGATGGACAAACTGAAGTACTCAATATAACATTGTCTACTATGCTTAGGGCTGTTTTGAAGAATAATAAGAAAATGTGGGAAGAATGCTTGCCTAATATTGAATTTGCTTATAATCGTTCATTGCATTCTACTACTAAGATGTGGCCTTTTGAAATTATGTATGGTTTCCTACCTCATGCACCTATTGATTTGTTGCCTCTTCCATCTTCGAAGAAGGCTAATTTTGATGCGAATGAATGTGTTGAATTGATTTTAAAAATGCATGAGTTAACTAAGGAAAACATTGAGCGTATGAATGCTAAATATAAACTTGCTGGAGATAAGGGTAGAAAACATGTTGTGTTTGCACCTGGAGATCTTGTTTGGTTACATTTGCGTCAGGATAGATTTCCTAATTTGCACAAATAAAAGCTAATGCCACATGTTGATGGTCCTTTTAAGGTGTTAGAGAAAATAAATGATAATGCATATAAACTTGAGCTGCCTGCAGATTTTGGGGTTAGTCCCACTTATAACATTGCAGATTTGAAGCCTTATTTTGGTGAGGACGATGAACTTTCGTCGAGGACGACTTCATTTCAAGAAGGGGAGGATGATGAGCACATCAATACCATTGTTACACCAATAGCCCCTGCTGCTATACATACTGGACCAATTACGAGCTCGCGCACGCCAATTGAATTATCAAGTACTTTCATTTCTTGGTAACGATTCTAATGTTCATGAGAATGTGATGCTGCCTAAATTGGATACATTTGTTTTGCTTACAAATGAAGGGCCTAGCTTGGACAAGAAAGATGAACCTTGGAGCAAGTTCAAGGATGGATGTGATGGCATGCGCAAGGGGATCAAGAACGGAGTTACAAGTGATGATTTCAGGACTTTGAAGCCACCATAAGGAGTGCATGGAGCCTTGGACGAAATATACAAGATGCCACTTCATAAATTTCATCCAGAGGCTATTCTAGGTGCTGCGTCACCTAATTATTGGGCCAGGCCCATGTATTTTCAAAATACTTAAGTATAGGCTGTTTTTATAGTCTGTATGTGTGGGGAAACAAGAGTTAGGGTTGGTTTCGGACCCCTCCTCCAAGGGCCACAAAATCCCCCCTCTTCCTCCATATATACAGCCCTTAGGGCGTCGTTTAGACTTTGGGTTTTGTTTAAATTAAAAGTTTGCCATAGCTGCAACTTCGCATACTTCGTTTGTGTCCAACGACCAGACCAAGACGTCACAGAACCCCACCTTCATTAATAAAGCTTTCCTCTTTTATTCGCAATATCCATATTGCAATCTCAGTTTCTTACTTGTTCTTTGTTTGCTCGCAGGAAATAGACCCTCGTGGTCAGGTTGATCGTGCTCCGGCGTGGACAATAACCCCTCAGAAGTTGGTTTAGCGATTGCTAAGGTGCGACGTCTTGCACGTTCGTAGTCGGATCGTCAAGGTCGAGTCCCACTGAAAACGATGGCCACCATCTCATCGAAAGATCGGGACACCTTTGCCTCTATCAGGTCCCAGGCAGGAGGCCTAGCCTCTTCGGTCGTTGCTTCTGTTGTGCTAGCCTTCTTAAGGCATCCTTGTTTAACTTATGTCTATACTCAGATATTGTTTCTTCCGCTGACTCTTGTGTATCGAGCTTTCGTATTCGAGCCCTCGAGTCCCCTGGCCTTTAATATAAAGCTTATATCATTTTAATTTGTGTCTGGAGTTTTATTGTTGTGATATATTCCCGTGAGTCCCTGATCTTGGTCGTACACATTTGCATGTATGATTAGTGTACGGTCAAATCGAGGGAGTCACAGGGGCCCGACCTTAGAGCCTGACCTCGTCAATTCGTCCAAATTATTTCTGGCCGAATACCGCCTAGGCCCGATTTCGAGCGTCCCCAAAGCGGTTGTACTACAGGTCAACCCCGAATACTCAGAAAATTTGGACCCAACAGACTCTCTAACGGCTGGTCCTCGGTCATGATCAGATCAGGCTTAAACCCGATATCAGGGAAATTTATATCCCGCCTGTCACACACCTTGTTGCCACCACAGAGGATTTGGCTGAAGACTCTTAGTCACCAATCTTAAAAACAAATTGTGTTAGGGTTCTCGATCACCCTGCCTAGGCTTCTACCCAGAGCCTGATGTTCGTCCCGAATAGAGCCCGGAGCCGAGCCTCTACTCGAAGCGTCACCTTGATTCCGGACAACAAGATTCGGTTATGTCAGGACCCCGATCCTAAGTCACACTGTTCTAGCATGTAACATATCATATCACTTTGTGGCATCACGCACGGTATTCCCATGGTTGCAGCCTTACCTTGGCCGGGACCATTTGCACCTCTTGGCTCACTTATATGATTGTGTCGCTAGCATCCATGTGATAGAGAACCCGTGCCGACATGACTAGTCGTAAACCCAAGGTGGCACAAACGTACAGGGACATGCATACATAACCCAACAATGAACGTGTCGGTCATCAATGTATGAACCCAAGTCGTAGCAAGCTACAAGGACTTAAAGGAACAACGCGTGACATTTCCCCAAAGGGACAGACACTGGCACAAAGAAGGATACATGCCGGCAAACCTAAGTGTTCCGGAGCAGTAGCAAACTACCATGGCTCAGTGTAAGCACTAGGAGACATTTCCCCATAAGGAAGGCTACCAAGAATAAACTACTAGGTGTCGGACTCCACACATAGCAATACATGTTACACGTACGCATAACATGCACGATATGTGTAGATACAACATGACATCACAACATAACTCAACAATGCATATAGATAAAGGCCCAGAAGAGCCAACATAGCATTATATTACAAACAGGGGTCACATGACCCACCATTCAGAGCATACAAGCAACAGAAGCGCATGAGTACTTACAACTAAAAATGAAAAAGGCTAAGAAGCCTGACTATCTACAAGACCATCCCTTGGGTACAAGATTGTAGCGGAGGTAACAAGCTAATCGTCGAAGTCCAGGAGGAACTACTAGTGAGACAGAGGTCTCATATGCAAAACATAAATTACGCAAACATGAGTACAAATGTACTCAGCAAGTCTTACATCGGATCCTATCATACATGCATTAGTATCAAGAAGGCAAGGTGGGGATTAGCTGCAGCAAGCCTGATGCGGAGCATCCCAAGGCCATCCCCATGGACCCAACTACATCTCCTACGACACCTCTTGGACCCATGACACGAGCACGTGCAAGATCCCTTGAAACCAAGGTGACATTTCTCCTCTCACATTTCCACTTTGATGCACATGAGACATGGCTACTACCTCATACAGACACTCTGTGCATACTCAGGTATCTTGGAGAAGCTAAGGAGCAAGGAGAAGAAGAGGAAGATGGACACGAAGATGAAGAAGAAGAACTACTACAAGTTCCCAGGCTCCAGACGTCCGATGACCTCCAGGCTCCGGACGTCCGGGCCCTCCGGACGACCGACGCTCCCACACCCGAGATGAAATCTACAGACATACGATGCCCAACGGACGACCAACGCCCGGACGTCTGACCCCGACCGGATGTCCGACCGAAGACCACCCGAGCCGAAACTATGGACGTCCAACAGGCACCGGACGTCCGGACCCTCGCGAGCCTCCGGATGACCGGTGACCCCCGGATGTCCGACGCCTATCCGCTGATGCGTGTTGGTCCGCAGCCCATGTACCCCTTTGCCCCCTCTTTTGCACTAAGACTATATATACTCCACCTATTCCTTCTAGCTAGGGTTAGCAAAGGATTAGCTCATATTTCGTGTGAGAGCTTTGCTCATCCACTTGGTTACCTTCTCCTCAGAGATTCGAGCCTCCACTGGAGAAGATCCCCCAAGCGGATTCAAGATCCCTTTTAGGGAAGAACTAAAGACCTCCTCACGAAAAAGAGCGGATACCCATGTATCGTCCTTAGTTGTCCGTGGATCGTGTATCTTTCCTTATGTACTCGAGGATCTAGCACAAGTGTGACTTATTCGTGTTGGTTTAGTGTTTCCTCTTGTGTTTCCCCTTGTGTTTTCCCTCTTTTCCCCGTCCTGTTCCTCGTGTTCTTTGCGGGATCCGCTCCTTTCGTGAAAGATGGGCCCCTAGGGTTCCCACCCTACATCAAAGCCAGCTTTGACTCAGTGCTTGTCCTGTTCCATGACTACGAGTAACTTCTTTGAGGTGAGAAAGCGCACACGAGTCCACTAATCACTACATCAATACACTACTATGGATTCATTCCCGTCTCCCTATGAGAAAGCCATCCATAGCACTCTCACTTGTGTTCAGCATTTTAAAGTACCCACCTCAAGTTGTCTATTACCACGTAAGCATCCAAGTAGCCCGTAACCGAGCACGCGTCTATTAAAATAGATCATGTTAACCCTGTAGGGGTGTACTTCTTCACACACGCTCTCGCCACTTACTGCCATGTACACATCATGTATCTCGGCAACCTTCAAGCGGAAGCCTGGTGAGGGTGTCGGCCACGACCTGACTAACCACCAGTCTCTAGTCCAAGATTATCGCCTATCCGAGGTTGAACCTGCAAGGAATTTTGTCGGATTCAGGACTAGGTTTGTCAAATTTTATCTTCCAACTCTCCAAGTTGTTGTTTACCTTAACCAACTAGCTCAGGGGTATCCAACACAGATTCTTGGAGAATGGCTGGTTTGGAGAAAAACCAACATGATCACGAACTCAACATAGCGGTCAGGGAACAACCTGGTAATACTTCCGAGAAGATATTCAGAAAATCACGAACCACCGATATGTTATTAAGCTCGAGAACAATCTTGCTTTTCAGGGCAAGACGATATGATCAAAAGAGTGAGGGATTGACACAATCCTAACTCATTGATCCAACAGTGCACCGGAAATAAGGACTAGGTAGCACGATCAATCTTAGGTTGATGATTCAATAACTAGCACGCTAAGAGTGAGAGTATTGTCCATTAACTACCAAGCAACGAGATTGCTAGGAGTATTGATTTCACACATCACGGTTCACTTGTCGGCATTCCGGTTACAACAACACGGACCTAGGAATGAATAATGATGGCGAGAAGTAACACTGCGTCAAGAATTCATAAGAGGTGGTGCAATTCTCATGACATTCTTGACATAAAGATGGTAACACTCCAAGGTAGAACAGAGCAAAAGCTGGAATGGCATTTTGATCCATGGAATACAACTACTTTGACCCAATCCTCGAAGTGGACAAGGTACTGGAGTTTGTTTCTCCTAGTCATTCAAAATAGAATGGCTTGATAGACCACAAGAATATTAGGTATGGATGAGCATGAATGCATGACATGCTCTTGACTATCAAATGGTAGACGGAGATCAGGATACAACTAAAGAGAGGGACAACTCAAAGGAAAATATAGCTTTCTGAGTTGAGGATGCATAGATTAGTGTGTCGAACCAAGTTCAACAGGTTTCTTCCAAATAATCCATGCAGAGAGGTAGGACTGGCAGAGTCACAAACATGATGGAGAACTCATCAAGAGTACTCTAATTGTGAACTGTGATTCAAAAGAACTTCTACCATAATGGTTCATGGTATTGGAAGAACGATATACCGAGGACCTCGAAGACTATCACTGTAACACCCCGGATGTAACTTGCCATATTTGTACTCCGACTCTTGCCATTTCGGCTTTAAGTTATGAGATTCCCTTCGTGGTTGGGTTTTCTTCATTTTGCATTTTGTGCATGTCATGCATTTCATATCATGTCATCATGTGCATCTAATTTGCATATGTGTTCCTCTCTTGCACCCGAGCATTTTCCTCGTTGTCCGTTTTGCAATCCGACACTCCTACATGCACCGGTGTACCCCTTTTGCCTCTTTTCATGAATGGGTGTTAAACGTTCTCGGAATGGACCGAGATTTGCCAAGTGGCCTTGGTATACCACCGGTAGACCGCCTGTCAAATTTCGTGAAATTTGGAGGCCGTTTGATACTCCAACGGTTAACCGGGTAACCGTGAAGGCCTCGTGTGTGTTGCAGCCCAACACCCCTCCAAAACGGCCCAATAACCCTTCCAAACCACTCCCATGTCCACCGCCATCGGATCACGATCGCGTGGGCGAAAACTACACCTCATTTGGACATTCCTACCTCCTCCACCTATATATATGTGCACTCCTTCGAATTTTCGGGTCCAAACCCTAATTTTTTCGTCCTCTCCACCGCGGACATGTCCGCTC
This sequence comes from Triticum aestivum, assembly GCF_018294505.1. Taxonomy (NCBI): domain Eukaryota; kingdom Viridiplantae; phylum Streptophyta; class Magnoliopsida; order Poales; family Poaceae; genus Triticum; species Triticum aestivum. The sequence goes on along the minus strand of NC_057803.1, from coordinate 261,029,508 downwards.
CTGCCGGACACGCCCGCAGCTAGTCGCGCCTCGCCACGTGTCCGCCGCCAACTGCCTCCGCCGCCGACCCGGCGAGCCCGCAGCGGGCCCGCCCGACCCGTTCACCGCCTCCCGCTCCCCCG
>NC_057803.1:261008084-261029011 GCF_018294505.1 Triticum aestivum | reverse complement strand
CCACCTCGCGCTCCGGCCGGTGCCCGCCTGCGCCCCTCGCCGTCGCGCCCCATCGCCTCCTCGGCCCCGATCCAGCAAGCCGCAGCTCCGGCGAACCTCTCCCTCCACCGCGGCGATCTCCTTCTCCGGCGAGCCTCGATCCGGCGAACCTCGGGAAGCGCTCAAACCCTAGATCTGGGCGAGGTGATTTCCACTAAGTTTTTTCAGTGTTTATTTTTATGTCCTGTTCTTCATGCCATAACTCCATGTCCGTAGCTCCGTTTCATGCGCATGATATATCAAAATGTTCATCATGATGTGCTCTTCATTTTGTTCCATTGTGGCATGCTTGTTTGAGTCCATCTTGATGCCCAAATCGTTGATGCAAGAGTGCTTTAATATGTTTGCTGCGGTTACTTAGAAGATTGTGAGGATTTGTCATTTTTGTCACATTTGTTGTGTGCTTCATATGGGCATGAGCTCTAAATGTATTTTGATCTATGCCATGCCATCTTTACAGGGGTTCTTGCCATGTATTTTTGTGATCAATGTGGTGACTAGCACAAGCATGAAAAGTAGCCTTCGTGATATTGCTGCTTTCAGGGACACAGAATTTTGCTAAGTCCTTGCTCTGCTATTATTTTTATGCCATGTATACATGATGATGCAGTGAGATCCATGCTTGTTTTGAGTTGGTTCAGTAAGGCTGATTTTGACGTACGGTTATCCTCTATCCATCCATGCCCTTGTTTGCATTTATGGAGTGACCTAGCATGACTTAATCTTGCTCTACTTTTGCTATAAAATGTTCCTCGCAGATTGTTTACATGTTAATCAATTTTTGCCATGGATGTTGTAGTTGATCCATGCATGCTATAAACTTGTTCTTGCCATGGTTAGCTTCATCAACATGTCTTCTTGCTTCTAGTATGCTTATCTTGTCATGCCATGCATTGTGGTGAGTGAATCGAGCTCGCAAAGATGCCTTCATAATTCTGCTTATGCCATGCTTAGTTTTCTGCTAAGTCTGAATCTGTTAATGAAACTTGTTATGTTTACATGGGTGCCATCATATCTTCTGTGCCTTTTTGGCTCATGGTCAGTAAGGGACTTTTGCTCTATGCTTTGAGTAGATTCATTCCATGCCTTTGTTTGTTATGATCTGTTCCTGTAGCATGTTGTTAGCTTGCTCTAAACCTGGCTTCCTGATGTTAATTCCTGGCATGTTAGTATTTTTAGTTTTGCCATGCTTTTGAAGTTTTGCCATGCTTGTTTGAACCTGCTCTTTTGTGATTTAGCTGTAGCTCAGTGTTCATCTTTTGTCAAGCTTCTTGAGTAGATGACTACCATGTGCTTTGTTGTTATGTTGGAGTGCAGTAGCTTAGTTTCTTGTTGCATTCTAGATGGCATCGTGCTGTTAATCGCAGAATTGTGCCATTCTTGTTTTGCTTGCCATTTGCAAACCGTGCATCCGATTCCGATGATCTTTATATCGATTTCAACCGAAATCATCTCATCTTTCCAGAAGTATACTTGGTTTGCCAAGTTGATGCCTGGTTCAATCTTTCCCTTCCGGAGCACGCATATGCATTGCATATCACATCCTACAGGTCATGCCATGTTTTGCATCATGTTGATCGTGTATTGCACCGTGGTTGATTGTTGTTCATTTTCTTGTGTTCTTGCTTTGGGTAGATCCGGAGACGAGTACGTGATCGAGGAACCTGTTGAGTACGCTTACGAGGATCAATCTTTCGTCAACTCAGAGAACTTTGTAGGCAAGATGGCCATACCCTCGAAATCCCTTCTATCTTTGCTTGCTAGTTGCTCGCTCTATTGCAATTGCCGCGATACCTACCACTTGGTATATCATGCCTCCCATATTGCCATGTCAAGCCTCTAACCCACATTTCCTAGCAAACCATTGTTTGGCTATGTTACCGCTTTGCTCAGCCCCTCTTATAGCGTTGCTAGTTGCAGGTGAAGTTGAAGTTTGTTCCCTGTTGGAACATGGATATTTGTTGGGATATAATTATTATATATTGTTTACTTTAATGAATCTATATACTTGGTAAAGGGTGGAAGGCTCGACCTTATGCCTGGTGATTTGTTCCACTCTTGCCGCCTTAGTTTCCGTCATACTGGTGTCATGTTCCTTGATTTTGCGTTCCTTACACGGTTGGGTGTTATGGGACCCCCTTGACACTTCGCCTTGACTAAAACTCCTCTAGCAAGGCCCAACCTTGGTTTTACCATTTGCCACCTAAGCCTTTTCCCTTGGGTTCCGCGGACTCAAGGGTCATCATTATTTTAAACCCCCGGACCAGTGCTCCTTTGAGTTTTGGTCCAAAACAGAGCCACTTGCAGCGCCACCTCAAGGAAACTTGATGGTTGGTTTTAGTTGTATGTAGTGTTCATCCGGTGTGCCCTGCGAATGTGAAAGTGCAACTATCCCTAGGTGGTTTTGGCAATTCATAACAACATATAGCTCATTGAGCTAATACTATTCCAAGATAATTATTTCAGGAAAGCTCAATGATTGGCATGGCATGGATGTGAAAGTGGAACCCTCAAAATGCTAAGGACAATGGATTGGCTCAAGCTCAAAAGCTCAAGACTCTTCATTTCATATTTTAGTGATCCAAGATCACATTGAGTCTATAGGAAAAGCCAATACTATTAAGGAGGGATGAGGTGTTGCGTAATGAGCCTCTTGCTTCATGTGCTTAGTGATATGCTCCAAAAACCCTCGACTACTTTCCCATATCCACATATGACCTAAACTCTAAGCCAAACTCGGTCCTACCGATTCTTCCTATCTGGCGCCACCGAGTTTCACTTGTCATTAGCCACTGCCAAACCCTAGCAATTCGGTTCTACCGATAAGGATCTCGGTCCCACCGAGATGGGGTTGCAAACTCTCTGTTTCCCTTTCTTAACTTTTCGTTCCCACCGAAAGAGCGAATCGGTCCCACCGAGATTGCAATGTAAACTCAGTGTTTCCCCTTTGTAACTTTTCGGTCTCACCGAGTTCCACTCGGTCTCACCGAAAGAGTAAATCGGTCCCACCGAGTTTGCCTAACCAACTCTCTGGTTAGCTAATTACCAAATTCGGTCTCATCGAGTTTGTGTAATCGGTCTCACCGAGATTACGTTATGCCCAAACCCTAACCGAATCGGTCCTACCGAGTTGCATGTTAGTCCCACCGAAATTCCTAATGGTCACTAGGTTTACTATTTCGGTCAGACCGAGTTTATTTATTCGGTCCCACCGAGATTGGAAAACTGTGTAATGGTTGGATTTTGTGTGGAGGCTATATATACCCCTCCACCTCTTTCTCATTCAGTGAGAGAGCCATCAGAACACACACATCATTCCAACTCATTTGTTCTAAGAGAGAACCACCTACTCATGTGTTGAGATCAAGACATTCCATTCCTACCATATGAATCTTGATCTCTAGCCTTCCCAAGTTGCTTTCCACTCAAATCTTCTTTCCACCAAATCCAAATCCTATGAGAGAGAGTTGAGTGTTGGGGAGACTATCATTTGAAGCACAAGAGCAAGGAGTTCATTACCTACACACCATTTGTTACTTCTTGGAGAGTGGTGTCTCCTAGATTGGCTAGGTGTCACTTGGGAGCCTCCGACAAGATTGCGGAGTGAACCAAGGAGTTTGTAAGGGCAAGGAGATCGCCTACTTCATGAAGATCTACCGCTAGTGAGGCAAGTCCTTCGTGGGCGATGGCCATGGTGGGATAGACAAGGTTGCTTCTTCGTGGACCCTTTGTGGGTGGTTGCTTCTTCGTGGACCCTTCGTGGGTGGAGCCCTCCGTGGACTCGCGCAACCGTTGCCCTTGGGTGGAGCCCTGTGTGGACTCGCGCAACCGTTACCCTTCGTGGGTTGAAGTCTCCATCAACGTGGATGTAGGATAGCACCACCTACCCGAACCACGGGAAAAACATCCGTGTCTCCAATAGCGTTTGAATTCTCCAAACCCTTCCCTTTATATTCTTGCAAGTTGCATGCTTTACTTTCCGCTGCCCATAAACTCTTTGCATGCTTGCTTGAATTGTGTGATGATTGCTTGACTTGTCCTAAAATAGCTAAAATCTGCCAAGAACTAAAATTGGGAAAAGGTTAAGTTTTTATTTGGTCAAGTAGTCTAATCACCCCCCCTCTAGACATACTTTCGATCCTACAAGTGGTATCAGAGCTTTGGTCTCCATTTGCTTGATCTCCATAGCTTTTGGTGGTCATAGCCTTGGTTTCACAACCTAGGAGAGTATGGCGTCTAGCGAGGGAAATTATCACCGTAGAGGTCCTTACTTTGATGGTACTAATTTTGCTAGTTGGAAGCATAAAATGAAAATGCATATTCTTGGACATAACCCCGCTGTTTGGACTATTGTGTGTGTTGGTTTGCAAGGTGACTTCTTTGATGGGAGAGAACCAAACCGTGAAGCTACCGCGGATGAGTTGAAGATGTTGCAATACAATGCTCAAGCTTGTGATATTCTCTTCAACGGATTATGCCCCGAAGAATTCAACAAAATCAGCCGCCTTGAGAATGCAAAGGAAATTTGGGACACTTTGATTGATATGCATGAAGGTACCGACTCCGTCAAGGAATCCAAGTTGGATGTGCTTCAAAGCCAACTTGACAAGTTCAAGATGAAGGATGGTGAAGGTGTCGCTGAAATGTACTCTAGGCTTGCTCTCATCACAAATGAGATTGCCGGCTTAGGAAGTGAAGAGATGACCGATAGATTCATCATCAAGAAGATCCTAAGAGCCTTGGATGGAAAATATGATACCGTGTGCACATTGATCCAAATGATGCCCAATTACAAAGATCTCAAGCCAACGGAAGTGATTGGAAGAATTGTTGCTCATGAGATGTCACTTAAGGATAAAGAGGAACTTCACAACAAGTCAAGTGGTGCCTATAAAGCCTCATGTGAAGCTCCTACATCATCAAGTGAGAAACAAGACTTCAATGAAGAATTGAGCTTAATGGTGAAGAACTTCAACAAGTTCTACAAGAGTAGAAGCAAAGATAGAAGCTCCAAGTCAAGGTCCTACAATGACAAAAGATCTTCTAGTCGAGAGCGAAACTGTTACAATTGTGGAAGACCTGGACACTATTCCAATGAGTGTACGGCTCCCTACAAGAGAAGAGAAGATTCTCCAAAAAGAAGAAGCAAAGGATCACCACCAAGAGAGAGAAGGAGGAGAGATGATCGTTATGAACGAAGATACTCATGGAGAAGCAAGGATTCAGAAAGGAAGGAAAAATCATCAAGGAGCTACACAAGACGAAGACATCAAGCTCATGTTGGTGAATGGGTATCCGGCTCCGACTCCGACAGCCACCCCGAGAGAAGTTATCACTCCGACTCCGAAGATACTCAAGATGAAGGTGTTGCCGGTCTAGCACTTGTGTCAACCAACTCCTACGACATATTTGACTCACCAAATGAAGGAATTGGAAGATGCTTCATGGCCAAAGGTCCTAAGGTAACACACCCCGAGTATGTTGATTTCGATAGTGATGAAGATGACTTGTTAGGTGATTATTTGCTTGGTGACAACTCTAGTGATGAATACTATGATGAAAGACCAATTAATCATGCTAATCAAGACAAAACGAATGACAATGTTAAGGAGAAGATTGAGGCTCTAACTAAAGAACTAAAAACTCTTAAGTTAGATCATGACACTATCTTCAAAGATCATCGAGAACTTTTAAGAGCTCATGAGAAGCTACGCTTTGAAAAGCTCAATCTTGACCAAGAGCATGAGTTCTTAAAGGCAATCAATGATGATCTCCGCAAGAAAAGTTCTTCTTACATTGCCAAGCGTTTACTCTTATCCACTTACATGCCTCAAGTCAAATCTAACAAGAAAGATTCTTCCGCTAGTAGTAACAATGATCATGCTAAATCCAATATTGTTGCTTCTAGTAGTTCTCTTGATTCCACTAATGATTCTCTTAGCCAAGTTACACTTGAGCAAGAAAATAGCGTATTGAAGGGAATTATAGAGAAAGGAGTGTACAAAAGCCTTGCCGGGAGTAAGCAATTCGAGGAGATTGTGCGCAAGCAAGGAATGCACTGGAAGAATCAAGGTATTGGTTTTGAAGAAAAGTTCAATGCCAATGGAGTTGAATGGGAAGAAGATCAATACCCCAAGACAAAGTTTGTCCCTCAACAAGAGAAGTTTTTCAAGGGGACACAAGCTCAAGATGATCTTCCACCACAAGACTACGAGCAAAAAGGCAAGGACAAGCTTCAAGAGGAAATTGATGCATTTGAAGAAGCTCCTAAGACCTTAGTCAAGTGGATTCCCAAGACTACCTCAACTTCCACTTCATCAAGTATGACTACAACTCCAACGATTCCCATCAAAATGATGTGGATCCAAAAGAAGAAGAACTAGAGAGTTCTTGAGGGTGACTCCGCCAACATACTTCACTCTTATCATTTTGGCAAGAACAAGTGCAATCAACTTCCACATCTTGCACTAGTTCAAGGAGTCACAAACCCTCTTGTTGGTAAGACAAGGGACAAGGTAACCTAAAATTTTTCATGGACATCATCTTTTGTGTGCATCACTCTATGTCTATGGATATCCTTGTTTGTTCCTTGTGGGACTAACCCATGTAGGTATTGAAAGTGCAATTCACTCAAATGGATAGCTCCAAGAGATCTACATCAACATTGAGCATCCACATCTTCAATGTCTACATGAAGTCATCATCGACAAAACCCAAGGTTAGTTCATCCCTCTTAGGGGGGATATCACATCTAGGGGGAGCTTTACTCTAAGACTTGAGCTAAAGCAACTCTAAAGATGTGAACACAACAATGCTTTATGTAAAAGTAGTAACCCCACTTGAGCTTAAACGATGAGTATGACCTACGATCAAGTGTTCTCACTTGACTCCTAAGTCAATATACTCATATATAGATGACCTAGTCATCGCAAATTGCTTGATAGATGCTAGAATTGGTTGTGCATGCCTTGCCACATATTTCATTTGCCATCTTATTGTGTGAGCATGCTGATTGCATATTTTACTCATTCGAGGACATCCACTTGTTGTTTTGATTGTTCGGCTTTCTCTTCTTTTGCCAAGTGGATGGACAAGAATGCCTAAGAACCTCCTCTAGCTATCTATGCTTTTCTCGTCTCAAACTCTATTCATGCTGCATCACAAAATTTGATCAAGTCAGATTCGAACCACTCTGTGTGAGGAGCGCTTGGAGTCCCCGATTCGTCATAGACTTAAACTTCCAAAACCTCTTTATGAATCTCGGTCTGACCGATACTCCATTTCGGTCCTACCGAGATCATTAAGTTGATCTAGGTTTTCGATCTCGGTGCAACCGATTTGAACATTTTAGTCACACCGAGTTTCAGTAACTGCATGCAGTTATGAATCTCGGTGCCACCGAGTTGTTCCACTCGGTCACACCGACAGGGTCGGGCTATATATAGTCACGGGCAGAATTTTGGAAATTTCTCCGAAACCTCTTCGCCCGCGCATAGCTCGCTCTGCCTCCTAGGTCTCCGGATCGTCCTCCTCGCCACTAGCAGCCTCAAGTCGCTGGTCTCCGCTGCCGTCAACGGATTTCAGCCCCGCCGTTGCCGCCGTAGCAAGTCCACGCCAAACTAGGGTATGGACTTGATCTTTGTGCTATTCCTCAATCTGATTCCTAGCACATTGTGATCATCATGATTCTTGCCACAATTGAAACACTTCTATCCAGTCAAAACGCTCGTAGATTAGGTTGTAATTCGAAAATTTTAGGGTTAGGTTTCCGCCAAAACCATCTCGGACCCACCGAGTTGAAAAACTCGGTCCCACCGATCTGGCTTTTGCCATTGCACAAGTGAAACTCGGTCTGACCGAGAATAACTTATTGGTGCGACCGATTTTGGAATTCTGTGAAACCCTAGCAGTCTCGGTGCCACCGAACTGTGACTCGGTCTGACCAAGTTCACCAGTTTTGGTGCCAAAAACTGCTTCGGTGTCACCGAGTTTGAAAATCGGTAGATCCGAGATGCTTTCTGTGGAAAACTAAAACTAAGTTTTTGAATTAATCTTTTGCAAAAATCTCTGCTTTTTGTGATGCTCATCCACTCTATCTCTTCTATAATCTATTCACAGGGTCAGCAGTCAGTTTGCAACATGTCTGATCAAAGTGACAGCCAGAACCTCTCAGAGCAGCAAGTTGTGATGAGTGAGGGCACTAGTCCCTCCAGTTCATCTGATGAAGGCGGCAGAAGCACCCCCAGCAATCTGCCTAAGGCTGCCACACGTCAAAGGAAGAAGAGAACGTCTGATTCTGAAGATGAGGACTATGTGGCAGAGGAAGAGGCCACCTCCAAGAGAATTGAGCCAGCTCAAGGCTCAAAGCCAGGCGTGAAAATCAAGAGGCCAGCAGGCAGGCAACCAATGTCAAAGGCTAGAGCTTCAACTGAGAAGCCTGCACCTGCTCCCATTGAGCCCAGTGCTGCTGAGAGCAAGAAAAGGAAAGAGAGGGTAAAGAAGACTGTAGCCAAAGTGCTTGGGAAAGCCTCCATCATGGTAGAAGAGGAGGAGGAAGAAGAGGCAGCTGCACTAGCGCCCAAGGCACCCAAACTTATGGGAGATGCCATAAGATCAGGGGGAGCTGCATCCAAGCCCAAGGAAGATCCTAAGGCTGCATCAAAGCCTAAGACAGCTCCAAAGAGAAACACACGGAGCATTCCTGCAGCTAAGAAGAATAAGGCCCCAGTGCCTAAGACTGTTGCTGAGGATGAGGAAGAGAATGTCCTTCGGAAGCTCAAGCCCAAGATCCCAGACCACAATGATGCTCATCATGTGGCTGAGGATATGAAGCTCAGGAGAGACTCAGGGCTCAGGAAATGGAGAGAAGCAGATCCATATGCTTCTAGGAGAAGGACTGCCGTGGATTACAGATTTTACACCAAGGAGCAACAAGATTTCTATGAGACTGTTTTGCTTGACAAGAAGCCAATCGTATGTGACATGAGATGGGTTGATTGGACATATATCAAGGAGAATGAGGAGTACTACCCAGGAGTATTTGACAGCTTTAGTGCTTGTGGAGTAGCTGACTTTGTTGGGCAGAAGCTCACAAAGTGGAATGAGGAACTTATCATGCAGTTCTACTCCACGACACACTTTTATCCGGATGGAAGGATTACTTGGATGTCAGAGGGTACAAGGTACCAATCTACAGTGGCTGAGTGGGCACAGATCATCAATGCCCCAGAAGAGCAAGATGAGGACTTGGATATCTATGCCAAGAAGAAAATGGATCATAACTCAATGTCCAACATGTACAAGGAGATCCCCAATGAAGCACTTGACACATTCAAGTTTGGCTCAGTGCATTATCTGCTCTCAGGATTGCCTACGATCAACTGGATCCTTAGGCACACCCTTCTGCCCAAGTCTAGAGATCACAAGATGATCAGAGGTCACGCGATCAATTTGCTACATGTGTTTGATGTGCCTCAGAAATTCAAGGTCATGAGTCTCATTGTGGAAGCCGTTAAGAGGACAGCTGCAGATCAGAAGAGGAGCTGTGGATATGCCCCTCAGATTCAAGAGCTCATCAACTCCAAGATGGGCACGGGCGTATATTTGTTGGATAAGGAACACCTGCCCATCCATCCAGATTTCGAGAACAATGAAGTTGTTATGACTGAGAACGAGCCATCATCTGCACAAGCATACGCAAAGAAGGAGAAGGCAAAGAAGGAAAAAGCTGCCAGGATGCCTACTCAAGAGGAGGCATCTGACTATTTCTTGAAGACCAAGCAAGAGCAGCTCAGTTACTTGATTGCATCCACGCTGAGAATTGAGCAAAGTTTGGCAAACCTCACTAAAAATCAGCAGAGCCTAGAGAGGATCATGGAACAGAAGTTCTATGACTTGGATGTCAAGGTAATAGAAGTACAGTCTGCAGTGGAGCAGCTCCAGGAGGACATGAATGAGAGGAGAGGCAGGACCACGACTCAAGCATTTTCTAGAGTGCCATGAGGTCCGAGGTCGTCTGCCGTGCCAGTTGCTGACACTAGAGCCACCACTTCAGCACCAGCTACAGCCTCAGCTCCAGCATCTACTTCAGCTCCAACTCCAGCGACTACTTCAACATCTACAGAAGCCTTCGTCCTTGGAGTGATCCGGACTCCACCACCACCTGAAGATCAAGCCTGAGCGTCGATTTAGCACTATGCATTTTCTAGGAACTTTTTGGTAACTTGTTGCCAAAGGGGGAGAAGATGTATAGATCATAGGCTTCGAGAGAGAGAGTGTTGCTTTTCTCTCTTGCTTTATTTGGTGTTTTTTTCGAACCTTTTCTGCTTTTGAGTGCTTGATACTACGTCCTTATGCTTGTGAGACATCGATGATCATGTGTTTGATCATAAGCTACACTTAATGTTTGCTTAATTCTTGCTTAAATATTACCATTCTATCTATCGTTTGTGATCATTCACTATTCTTGGTGATGAGTGCATGTATTTCAATCTTATCATTTTGAGCGCTCCACCAAGATGTATGTGACATGGAAGAGTAACCCATGACTCTAACTCTTTGTGCATTTGCAGTCCAAAGCAAATTTTAAATATGCACAAATTTAGGGGGAGCTCTTACTTATCACATACTTCTCAAAGCGACGATATACTTCATGCTTATTATCATTTGTCGAAGCTTTGATCTATATGTTGTCATCAATTACCAAAAAGGGGGAGATTGAAAGTGCAACTATCCCTAGGTGGTTTTGGCAATTCATAACAACATATAGCTCATTGAGCTAATACTATTCCAAGATAATTATTTCAGGAAAGCTCAATGATTGGCATGGCATGGATGTGAAAGTGGAACCCTCAAAATGCTAAGGACAATGGATTGGCTCAAGCTCAAAAGCTCAAGACTCTTCATTTCATATTTTAGTGATCCAAGATCACATTGAGTCCATAGGAAAAGCCAATACTATTAAGGAGGGATGAGGTGTTGCGTAATGAGCCTCTTGCTTCATGTGCTTAGTGATATGCTCCAAAAACCCTCAACTACTTTCCCATATCCACATATGACCTAAACTCTAAGCCAAACTCGGTCCTACCGATTCTTCCTATCCGGCGCCACCGAGTTTCCCTTGTCATTAGCCACTGCCAAACCCTAGAAATTCGGTTCTTCTGATAAGGATCTCGGTCCCACCGAGATGGGGTTGCAAACTCTCTGTTTCCCTTTCGTAACTTTTCGGTCCCACCGAAAGAGCGAATCGGTCCCACCGAGATTGCAATGTAAACTCAGTGTTTCCCCTTTGTAACTTTTCAGTCTCACCGAGTTCCACTCGGTCTCACCGAAAGAGCAAATCGGTCCCACCGAGTTTGCCTGACCAACTCTCTGGTTAGCTAATTACCAAATTCGGTCTCATCGAGTTTGTGTAATCGGTCTCACCGAGATTACGTTATGCCCAAACCCTAACCGAATCGGTCCTACCGAGTTGCATGTTAGTCCCACCGAAATTCCTAATGGTCACTAGGTTTACTATTTCGGTCAGACCGAGTTTATTTATTCGGTCCCACCGAGATTGGAAAACTGTGTAATGGTTGGATTTTGTGTGGAGGCTATATATACCCCTCCACCTCTTTCTCATTCAGTGAGAGAGCCATCAGAACACACACATCATTCCAACTCATTTGTTCTGAGAGAGAACCACCTACTCATGTGTTGAGATCAAGACATTCCATTCCTACCATATGAATCTTGATCTCTAGCCTTCCCAAGTTGCTTTCCACTCAAATCTTCTTTCCACCAAATCCAAATCCTATGAGAGAGAGTTGAGTGTTGGGGAGACTATCATTTGAAGCACAAGAGCAAGGAGTTCATTACCTACACACCATTTGTTACTTCTTGGAGAGTGGTGCCTCCTAGATTGGCTAGGTGTCACTTGGGATCCTCCGACAAGATTGTGGAGTGAACCAAGGAGTTTGTAAGGGTAAGGAGATCGCCTACTTCGTGAAGATCTACCGCTAGTGAGGCAAGTCCTTCGTGGGCGATGGCCATGGTGGGATAGACAAGGTTGCTTCTTCGTGGACCCTTTGTGGGTGGTTGCTTCTTCGTGGACCCTTCGTGGGTGGAGCCCTCCGTGGACTCGCGCAACCGTTGCCCTTGGGTGGAGCCCTGTGTGGACTCGCGCAACCGTTACCCTTCGTGGGTTGAAGTCTCCATCAACGTGGATGTAGGATAGCACCACCTACCCGAACCACGGGAAAAACATCCGTGTCTCCAATAGCGTTTGAATTCTCCAAACCCTTCCCTTTATATTCTTGCAAGTTGCATGCTTTACTTTCCGCTGCCCATAAACTCTTTGCATGCTTGCTTGAATTGTGTGATGATTGCTTGACTTGTCCTAAAATAGCTAAAATCTTCCAAGAACTAAAATTGGGAAAAGGTTAAGTTTTTATTTGGTCAAGTAGTCTAATCACCCCCCCTCTAGACATACTTTCGATCCTACAGAACGACATATGTGCAGCTCCTATTGGTATTTTTCGGCACAGTTGGGTGGTCTTGCTGGTCTTGTTTTACCATTGTCGAAATGTCTTGTAACCGGGATTCCAAGTCTGATCGGGTCTTCCTGGGAGAAGAAATATCCTTCGCTGACCGTGAGAGCTTGTGATGGGCTAAGTTGGGACACCCCTGCAGGGTTTTGAACTTTCGAAAGTCGTGCCCGCGGTTATGGGCTGATGGGAATTTGTTAATGTCCGGTTGTAGAGAACTTGAAACTTAACTTAATTAAAATGAATCAACCGCGTGTGTAACCGTGATGGTCTCTTTTCGGCGGAGTCCAGGAAGAGAACACGTTCTCATGTTATGCTTGAACGTAAGTAGCTTCAGGATCACTTCTTGATCGTTATTAGCTTCTCGACCGTGATTTGCTTCTCTGCTCGCTCTCTTTTGCGTAAGTTAGACACCATATATGTTAGTGCTTGCTGCAGCTCCACCTCACTACCTTTCCTACCCTTAAGCTTAAATAGTTTTGATCGCGAGGGTGTGAGATTGCTGAGTCCCCGTGACTCACAGATACTTTCAAACAGATGCAGGTGCCGATGATGCCAGTGCAGGGGACACTACCAAACTCAAGTGGGAGTTCGACGAGGATTCAGGGCGCTACTATGTTTCTTTTCCGGATGATCAGTAGAGGAGCCCAGTTGGGGTGATCGAGGATCTAGCATTTGGGGTTGTCTTTCTTTATTTTGTTTCGATAGTCGGACCTTGATTGTATTCTGGATGATGTATGCTATATTTTATGTATTGTGTGAAGTGGCGATTGTAAGCCGACTCTTTATCCCTTTATTATTCAGTACATGGGATGTGTAAAGATTACCCCTCTTGCGACATGCCTACCATGCGGTTATGCCTCTAAGTCGTGCTCCGACACGTGGGAGATATAGCCGCATCGTGGGTGTTACAATCACAAAGGTTACTAATATCCTAAAGGAACTAGCAAAAACTATCAACATGAAGTAGGTAGAGTGAATCTCAGGTTCAAGGACCCGGGAATAGAATACCTACTAACTAAATGGCATCACGGGATGCTTTCAAGAATGATGGCCAGAATCATCATACTGGGAACACAAAACATGGCTGGATTATTAGGTGATTCTCTAAGATGTCTAGGGTCAGAATAATAGCTCCAACATATATGTCGAGGCAAAGGAGCAACTCAACCCATAATTAGTATGGTTAATCTGGCCTAAAAGGACATCAGGGACAGGAGGAAAAGATTTGCAAATGCATCAGATTATTTAGAAAGCTGGGATGACTCGGACAGCATAACGGTTGTAAATGGTCAAAAAGATTTAAGCCATCCTAAAAAATGGTGGCATAATACTCAACATCACAACATCAAGGTTCTGAGATCAACTGTGAACACATAGAAGTAGTAGGAACTGAACTGGGGCTTGAAACCATCGATCCTATAAGTCTATGGATTAGTAACACATGATCCTAATAGACAGAAGAGAAAGCCTAGTTTCTTAACCCTATAGAAAAGAAGAGGGTGACTCAGATCAGAAGGACATGAGGTATAAGGAGTAAAAAGAGCCTTACGTTCCCTTCCACAATCAATTCCCTTATATAACTAAAGAATTTCTAGACATAACTTCGACCAGTTTGGCTTGGTAATCCTACAGGCAGTCAGGATCTGATACCAAAGCTATCGGGACCCCGATCCTAACTCACACCGGTCTAGCATGTATCACATCATATCACTTTGCGGCCTCACACATGCTATTCCCACGGGTGCCACATTACATGACCCTGGACCGTTTGCACCTTTTGGCTCACGTATATGATAGTATCACTAGCATCCATATGACAGAGAACCCGGGCCGACATGACTAGCCGTAAACCCAAAGTGGCACTAACTTACAGGGACAGGCATACATGACCCAGCAACGAACATGTCGGTCATCAGCGAGTGAATTCGGGCTATAGCAGCTGGGCTAATAGGACTCTAGGAACCCGGGCTATAGTAGGCTAGCAGGACTCCAGAAGTCACCGCGTGACATTTCCCCAAAGGGACATACACAGGAACGAAGTGGGACACATGCCGGCCAATCTAGGTGTTCCGGAGCAGTAGTAACTGGGCTAGCAGGACTCCGGTAAACTGGGCTGTAGCAGACTACCATGGCTCCGTGGAAGCACTAGACTACATTTCCCCATAAGAGAGGCTACCAAGGATAGACAACTAGGTTGTCGGATCGCACACATACCAAGCATTTCAATCATACACACAATATGCTTAATATGCGTAAATACAACATGGCATCACAACAAAACTCTACGACTCAAAGTATTTATTCATTAGGCTCCGAGGAACCAAGTATTACAGACATGGGTCTCATGACCCAACATACAGAGCATACAAGCAACAAGCACCAGCGGAAGCTTAACTTGTCTGAGTACAGACAACTACAAATGAAAAGGCTGAGAAGCCTGACTATATACAAGACCCTGCCGAGGGCACAAGATCATAGTTGAGGTAACAAGCTAAAAGTCGAAGTCCACGCGGAACTACTAGTGAGACTGAAGTCTCTCTGCAAAAACATAAATTAAGCAAATGTGAGTACAAATGTACCTAGCAAGACTCACATCAGAGCTAACTACATATGCATCGGTATCAACAAAGGGGGTGGTGGATTATAACTGCAGTAAGCCAGCTTTGACTTGGTGGCTATCCTAAACTACGACTGCAAGTAACTCTTTTGAGGTGGCGCACACGAGTCCACATATTCACCATATCAATACACCACTATGGATCCGCTCCCGTCTCCCTACGAGAACGCCATCCATAGCACTCACGCTTATCTTGCGCATTTTAGAGTATCCACTTTCACTTGTCTATGAACTGTATAGGCAACCAAGAAGTCCTTTACCACGGACACGACTATTCAAATAGATCATTTATAACCCTGCAGGGGTGTACTTCTTCACACACGCTCTCGCCACTTACCACCATGTACACGTCGTATATCTCGACAACCTTCAAGCGGAAGCCTGGCGAGGGAGTCGGCGACGACCTGACTAACCACCCAAGTCTCTAGTCTAGGTTTATCGCCTATTCGGGTTCCATACGCAAGGAGATCCGGCCGGGGTGTCTCTCACGGCCCCAAACGATGTGTGCAGGGTTCGAGACACCAAACGGGCGACTCGGTACACCGGGCCATGGTGTATCTACCGCATCATAGTCCACCCCTAGGGTCAGCATTACGCACGGCCTCCAAACACCAGAACCTAGTTGCAACTCCTGGATAGAGACCAAGGCGATTAATAAGTCGAGAGGGTCCATTGGTTTCGGGCCCAATGCGTGGTAGTAACTGTTCATGGATCTAAAACACAAAACTCAGTTCCTGAGGACGGTTTCAATGAGACAACCCACCATGTACTCCTACATGCCCTCTCACCGGTACCTTTACCAAATCGTGTTCACACACTTAGCTCTCAACAGTAGGACATGTTCACAACTTTCCAATTCATCCCCGATGAATCAGATCTGACACAACTCTAAGCAGTAGCAGGAATGACAAACAAGCATGAATGAGTAGGCACATTAGGGCTCAAACAACTCGTACTCATACTAGTGGGTTTCATCTATTTACTGTGGCAATGATAGGTCATGCAGAGGAAAAGGGGTTCAACTACCGTAGGAAGTAATAGATGAATCGTTCTTGTCCTAATGCAGTAAAAGAGAACAAGAGCGAGAGAGGGGGATTGCATCGGAATGAACAAGGGGGTTTTTCTTGCCTGGCACTTCTGAAGATAGTAAAGCTCTTCATCGGTGTCATCGAACTCATTGTCGGAACCACATCTACTAAGAGGGGACAAATACCGGCAGCAGAGACGGAACACAATCAATGCAATGCAACAATATGATGCATGATCATGACATGGCAATATGATGTGGTTGAGCTAATGCAACTAGCAACCATATTAAATGAAGTTGGTTTGAACCAAAGGTTCAAATTCAAACTCCATATGTGATTATTTAAATGCCAAACATTTGATTTTCCCTATTCAGCAACTATAAGTTGTTCCAACATGCACGAAAATGCCATAAACAGATTCTTTAGATTTTGCTGATAATTTTTCATATATCAATTATTTCATTCGGAGTTACTGTTTATTTTCTATGATTTTTAGAAGTTTGTAACATTTTCTGGAATTTCCAATTTAAAATAGAAATATGAATATTCTAGTAAATGTATTTATGACGTCAGCACCATGTCAAAGTGACTTCAGCAGTCAACTGGGTCAGCCGGGTCAAACCTGACGTGTGGGGTCCACACATCAGTTGCACAGTGCTAGCTAGTGATTAGGTTTAAGTTAATCTAGGAATTAGTCAAGCCGGGGCCCACATGTCTGTGAGTCAGTGGGTCATTAGCTTAGTGCTAATTAGTTGTTAGGCCGGTGTTTAGCCGCCGACAACGAGCAGACGTGGCGGCGAGGCTCGGGTTTCGCCCTCCAGCGACCAAACGTTTGGCGGAGGGGCTCTACGGTCAGCTAGGGGTGAGCCACGTCCAGTGGTGCAGTTGGCATCGCCGGAGAGGGACCAGAGCGACGGCAGTGATAATGGCTGCGGTGGCTAGAGCTCGGCTAGATGCGGGCGCGGGGCTGCAGCTCGACTCCGAGCAAAGGATAGCACAGGTAGAAGCTACAGGGCAGCGGGAGCTCGACCAGATGCTCAGACGCGGCGTTGGCCCATCGTAACGACGACGGTGACATTCGCGGCGGTGGCAAGGCTCGGCCGGAGGGGAGATATGCCTAGAGGGCTCGCGGGGCGACAGGAGTAGGGGGAGAAGGGGGCCGAGGTCACAACGGAACTTCTGTAGGGCTCAGCGCGCTCGGGGAGGCATCAGGGTGGGCGCACGGTCGCCGGCGATCCCGGCGACCTGAGGAGGAAGAAGACATCAGGGCAACGCTTCGGGGGTCTTCCAGTCGTGTGGCTCGGTGAGGGGGTCGGGGACGAGGTCGCGGAGCTCGGGAACGTCTCGGGGCATCGACGGGATGGCGGTGGCCGTGTTGGTGGCGAGCGGCAGTGACAGGGTCGCCCATGCGCATGCAGGGAAGAAAGCAGAGGAAGGGGGAGTGGGCGAGGGAGAGAGAGGGAGAGTCGGACGGCTCTGAGGGTCGCGTGGCGACGTCCAGGGGGTCGGGGAGGGAGGCAGGAACACAAGAGGTGGAAGCAGGAGGTGGCTTCGCCTCCTGTGCGTGCGCCGTGCCGTCATCCTTCTGGCAAAGGAGGAAGACGACTGGCACTAGGCCAGCACAGTGCTTGGTCGGCCTGTGGGCTCTGAGGTAAGACTGATGAGTTGCTCTCTCTCTCTCTTATTTCTAATTTGCTTTTGTTTTCTAATTGTTTGCCTATGTTTTGATTTAGTTTAACACCAAATCATTTCTTATAAATTCTGGAAAAACTTCAAGTATGCAAAATGGAATATTACAGAGACCCACCATATTTTCCATAATTATTGGAGCTATAATATTACTTATAGAATTCTACAACTCCAATTCAAATAAGTAGTCAGTTAATTCAAAGACATAAAATGCCAAAGAAAAATATGCATCATCACAGGATAAGGTTTACACCTTTTTCCCTATCATGAACATTTTTAAGGGCATTTTGGGATCATTGAAAATATTTTTAGGTTGAACCTATTTGAATTCCATTTGATGCTAGGGTTTGAACATCCCCCATTTCGAATTCATTTGAAATTAAGATGATGACATGAATGCTTATGCAACTATCTGAAACCAAATTCTAGGGCTGTGACATGGGG
The DNA here is from genome assembly GCF_018294505.1 of Triticum aestivum. Classification (NCBI taxonomy): domain Eukaryota; kingdom Viridiplantae; phylum Streptophyta; class Magnoliopsida; order Poales; family Poaceae; genus Triticum; species Triticum aestivum. Next base: position 261,010,664 of record NC_057803.1, on the reverse strand, counting down.
CGACGCTTTCCTCACATGCCTCTCGCCTCCTGAAGCTCCCTGATTGCCTTGGTGATGAACTCCTGAGCACCTGGCGCCTCACGCCCCGTGCTCTCCTCGCGGAAGCGCGCATTGAAGCACGCCTCCACATGGTGCTCAAGCGCCTCGCTCATGACATTGGCCAGGTCGGAGGCCCTCCAGAGGAGAGCACTCAAGCCCAACCTGAGAGGGGCGTCGGGTGCACCTTCCTATGCGAGAGGGGAAGGCGCCCCTTCAGTGGGCGCGAGGCCAGAGGCACGATCGTCAGACACCCCATCCTCCTGAGATCCTCGGTGCAACAACTGCTTCTTCTTCTTTGGGAGGACCTCAAGGGGGTGGATGGCGCCTTCACCGTCTGGGTTCTCAACCACCGCGGCAAGGTAGGCATGCTCGACAGAGCATACCGCGTCCTTTTCATCACAGGTGACTGTGATGATGCCGTCGCTCCCTGGCATCTTGAGGACATTGTAGCTGTGGTGAACCGCAGCCATGAACTTGGCCAGGGCTGGATATCCAAGGATGGCATTGTACAGAGGCGAATGTGGGTGACGTTGAAGTCGATGAGCTTAGTGTGGTAGTTGTCGCGCTTGCTGAAGGTGACAGGGAGGCGAATCTGCCCTATGGGGACGGTGGAGCCGTCGGTTACCCCTGACAAGGGCCTGGTAGGCTGAAGCTGGTCATACGATAGCTAGAGCGCGTCGAACGTCTCGACAAAAAGGACATTAAGCCCGGCACCGCCATCAATAAGTGTCTTTGTGATGAGGACGTTGGTGATAGTGGGCCAACAGAGCATCGGGAGTGCACCAACAGTGGTCACGCACTTGAGCTAGATGGTAGAGTCGAAGGTGATGGCGTACTTGGACCACTTGAGCAGACGTGAAGCCTCGAGCTTGGGGAGGGCCGCATTCACCTCGCGAGCGAACTGCTTGAAAACGCGATGGGAGGCGGGTGCCTGAGTGTCTCCTAGGATGCAAGCAATGGCACGAGGCTCTTGGAAGCCCCCAGCCGCATCATCTTGGTGGTGCTCATGGTTCCTCCTCGGCGGTGGCGGCAGCGGAGGAAGGCCATCATTGCCTTGATGACGGTCCTCAAGAGTCTGATCCCTCCAGGGGCCCTCGCGAGGCTGGCCTTGCCAGCGATTATCACGAGGCTAATCGCGCCAGTCTTGGAGGGGGTCACGGTTGTCCTAGCACCCTCCACCTCGGCCTCCTCCATGGCGGTGCGGTCGTTGCGCTCCGAGCACCGGCCAAGGTGCCCATCTGGGATGTCCCTGAGCTCTTGGCAGTCATTGGTGTCGTGGCTGTGTATGTTGTGGAAGATGGAGAATGGACAACTGCCCTTGGAGGACTCTGGTTGGTTGCAGCCACGCTTCATCTCGGGTTCGGCCACAAGCACTGCTGGGCCCTTGCGCTTCACATCCTTGGCCTTGGCCTTCTTATCTTCTAGATCGGCCTCCGAGATCTCCAAGAGCGAGAAGGGACCTTCCTCGACCCTCACTCATCTGGTTGCCATGTTGAACATCTCGAGAGCCGATCACAGGTCCTCATGTATGGTTAGTTCTTCCTTCATCTTGACATCCCAGATGCCATTCGTGAACACCGAAATGATGGCCTCATCTGACACCTTGGGAATCTTGAGGCGAACGTTGGTGAAGCGCTGGATGTATTTGTTCATGGTTTCCCCGGTTGCTGCTTGATACGCCGCAGGTCACCCACAGCGGGGGCGCGATCACGAGTGCCATGGAAGTTGGCGATGAAGTGCTCACGCATTTCATCCCAGGAGGAGATCGATCCCGCAGGGAGGTTCAGGAGCCAAGAGCATGCACCATCCTAGAGGGCCATGGGAAACCAATTCGTCATGACCTTCTCATCGCCGTTGGCCGCCTTGATGCTCTACTCGTAGAGCTGGAGGAAATCGGTAGGGTCTGGGGTGCCGTCATAGCATGGTGGCAGGTCCGACATGAACTTCCTGGGCCAGACGACGCGACGTAGGTCCAGGGTGAATGCGCGACAGCCTGCTGTACTCACGGGAGACCGCCGTAGAGGTGGAGCACGGTCTTGGCGCTCACGCACCGCCGCCTCAGGCGGCATGCCATCTTGACGTGGCGGTGATGGAAGCACATGTGCCTCTCTTTGAGGCCCCTGCACCACTTGGTAGCTTTCCTCATCGCGCACCGGCGCCCTGCGCGGCGGGTCACGCCGAGGGGCCTCACGCCTTGGCTCGAGGACAACGTCTCGTCTAGGAGGTGGAGGAGGTGCACCATGGGCCACGTCGCCCGCAAGAGGCAGCGGGGGAGGCAACAAGTGAGACGGCACAGGGGCCTTCCCAGTGGCGCTGACGAGCTTGGTGATGTGGTCCAACCAATCCTCGTAGATGTCATTAGTCGGGCGATAGCGCAGAAGCTCGCGTGTCATGAGTAGCGCAGCCCGTGCGTTCGCTGGGCCGTGACGAGTGTGGGAAGACGAAGCAACCATTGGAGTAAGCGACCGGGTGGCGGTGCGTCCATCATGCCGCACAGAAGGCTGCAGCGACGAAGCCTGCTGCTCATGGGCCGCAGGGCTG